>NC_091828.1:21710000-21835000 GCF_038994185.2 Dermacentor albipictus | reverse complement strand
TAGATAGTACGATCGTGGGTTTTGAAGCTGATCCTCTTACGCAGCTTTGTGCAGATGTACCTACTGAAACATTGCCTTTTTAGTGAGGGCACCCGCATCTTCATCTGTGCTACCCTCGCTGAGTTGAGAAGGTAGTCGCTGTTGGGAAGGCTGACCTCTTGAGCTGAGGGGCAAACTTGTAACTTCACTGAACTGACAATAAATGATAAGCTTGCGATTCAGGCCGCTAAGGTTCAACATCAACATCAACATCAGCCTGGTTACGCCCACTGCAGGGCAAAGGCCTCTCCCATATTTCTCCAACAACCCCGGTCATGTACTAATTGTGGCCATGCCGTCCCTGCAAATTTCTTAATCTCATCCGCCCACCTAACTTTCTGCCGTCCCCTGCTACGCTTCCCTTCCCTTGGAATCCAGTCCGTAACCCTTAATGACCATCGGTTATCTTCCCTCCTCATTACATGTCCTGTCCATGCCCATTTCTTTTTCTTGATTTCAACTAAGACGTCATTAACTCGCGTTCGTTCCCTCACCCAATCTGCTCTTTTCTTATCCCTTAACGTTACACCTATCATTCTTCTTTCCATAGCTCGTTGCGTCGTCCTCAATTTGAGTAGAACCCTTTTCGTAAGCCTCCAGGTTTCTGCCCCGTAGGTGAGTACTGGTAAGACACAGCTATTTTACACTTTTCTTTTGAGGGATAATGGCAACCTGCTGTTCATGATCTGAGAATGCCTGCCAAACGCACCCCAGCCCATTCTTATTCTTCTGATTATTTCTGTCTCATGATCCGGATCCGCAGTCACTACCTGCCCTAAGTAGATGTATTCCCTTACGACTTCCAGTGCCTCGCTGCCTATTGTAAACTGCTGTTCTCTTCCGAGACTGTTAAACATCACTTTATTTTTCTGCAGATTAATATTTAGACCCACTCTTCTGCTTTGCCTCTCCAGGTCAGTGAGCATGCATTGCAGTTGGTCCCCTGAGTTACTAAGCAAGGCAATATCATCAGCGAATCGCAAGTTACTAAGGTATTCTCCATTAACTTTTATCCCCATTTCTTCCCAATCCAGGTCTCTGAATACCTCCTGTAAACACGCTGTGAATAGCATTGGAGAGATCGTATCTCCCTGCCTGACGCCTTTCTTTATTGGGATTTTGTTGCTCTCTTTATGGAGGACTATGGTGACTGTGGAGCCGCTATAGATATTTTTCAGTATTTTTACATATGGCTCGTCTACACCCTGAATCCGTAATGCCTCCATGACTGCTGAGGTTTCGACAGAATCAAATGCTTTCTCGTAATCAATGAAGGCTATATATAAGGGTTGGTTGTATTCCGCACATTTCTCTATCACCTGATTGATAGTGTGAATATGATCTATTGTTGAGTAGCCTTTACGGAATCCTGCCTGGTCCTTTGCTTGACAGAAGTCTAAGGTGTTCCTGATTCTATTTGCGATTACCTTAGTAAATAGTTTGTAGGCAACGGTCAGTAAGCTGATCGGTCTATAATTTTTCAAGTCTTTGGCGTCCTCTTTCTTATGGATTAGGATTATGTTAGCGTTTTTCCAAGATTCCGGTACGCTCGACGTTATGAGGCATTGCATATACAGGGTGGCCAGTTTCTCTAGAACAGTCTGCCCACCATCCTTCAGTAAATCTGCTGTTAACTGATCCTCCCCAGCTGCCTTCCCCCTTTGCATATCTCCCAAGGCTTTCTTTACTTCTTCCGGCGTTACCTGTGGGATTTCGAATTCCTCTAGACTATTTTCTCTTTCATTATTGTCGTGGGTGGCACTGGTACTGTATAAATCTCTATAGAACTCCTCAGCCACTTGTACTATCTCATCCATATTAGTAATGATATTGCCGGCTTCGTCTCTTAACGCATACATCTGATTCTTGCCAATTCCTAGTTTCTTCTTCACTGTTTTTAGGCTTCCTCCGTTCCTGAGAGCATGTTCAATTCTATCCATATTATACTTCCTTATGTCAGCTGCCTTACGCGTGTTGATTAACTTCGAAAGTTCTCCCAGTTCTATTCTAGCTGTAGGGTTAGAGGCTTTCATACATTGGCGTTTCTTGATGAGATCTTTCGTCTCCTGCGATAGTTTACTGGTATCCTGCCTAGCAGAGTTACCACCGACTTCCATTGCATACTCCTTCATGATGTCCACAAGATTGTAGTTCATTGCTTCAACACTAAGGTCCTCTTCCTGAGTTAAAGCCGAATACCTGTTCTGAAGCTTGATCTGGAATTTCTCTATTTTCCCTCTTACCGCTAACTCATTGATCAGCTTCTTATGTACCAGTTTCTTCCGTTCCCTTCTCAGGTCTAGGCTAATTCGAGTTCTTACCATCCTGTGGTCACTGCAGCGCACCTTGCCGAGCACGTCCACATCTTGTATGATGCCAGGGTTAGTGCAGAGTATGAAGTCTATTTCATTTCTAGTCTCGCCGTTCGGGCCCCTCCACGTCCACTTTCGGCTATCCCGCTTGCGGGAGAAGGTATTCATTATCCTCATATTATTCTGTTCCGCAAACTCTACTAATAACTCCCCCCTGATATTCCTAGTGCCTATGCCATATTCCCCCACTGCCTTGTCTCCAGCCTGCTTTTTGCCTACCTTGGCATTAAAGTCACCCATTAGTATAGTGTATTTAGTTTTCACTCTACCCATCGCCGATTCCACGTCTTCATAGAAGATTTCGACTTCCTGTTCATCATGACTGGATGTAGGGGCGTAGACCTGTACAATCTTCATTTTGTACCTCTTATTAAGTTTCACAACAAGACCTGCCACCCTCTCGTTAATGCTATAGAATTCCTGTATGTTACCAGCTATATTCTTATTAATCAGGAATCCGACGCCTAGTTCCCTTCTCTCTGCTAAGCCCCGGTAGCACAGGACGTGCCCGCTTTTTAACACTGTATATGCTTCTTTTGGCCTCCTAACTTCACTGAGCCCTATTATATCCCATTTACTGCCCTCTAATTCCTCCAATAGCACTGCTAGACTCGCCTCACTAGATAACGTTCTAGCGTTAAACGTTGCCAGGTTCATATTCCAATGGCGGCCTGTCCGGAGCCAGTGATTCTTAGCACCCTCTGCAGCGTCGCAGGTCTGACCGCCGCCGTGGTCAGTTGCTTCGCAGCTGCTGGGGACTGAGGGCTGGGGTTTGATTGTGTTGTTCATATAGGAGGTTGTGGCCAAGTACTGCACCAGGGTGGCCAATCCTGCTCTGGTGAGGGAGTGCGTTACCGGTTCTGGTAACCGGGATGAGGCCACACTCCAGGCCTGTTTATGCAATTTTATAAACATGCGGATTTTTTTTTTAAATCCGGTGGAAAACTGCCGGCACCGGGATTCGAACCATGGACCTCTTGCACGCGAGGCGGGTGTTCTACCGCTAAGGTTATCGGCGAGTGAATAGAACTTTTTTCGGCAATGAATTCAGACGGAAAAATTGCAAGCGGCCAATTTATGCAACCCAAGTTCTCGCGACATCCGTGTTCATCGTGTGGAATTTCTTGTCAGTCTTCCGACAGCAGCAGTTTCCTGACTGTCCGCCCATGGCCATGTCCGCCCGTTTTGACTGCCTTTTCACTGCTACATATTATACGGATAGGAGTTACATGGATACTCAAGGTGAATTTCCGTCGTAGTTGGTACCATCGCCGTGATTGTCCACACAATGTTCAAGCGCGATAAGATCTCGGCATTGCGCCGCATGCTGTACACCCGAGTGAAAGTGTACAGAGAAAGTTGGTTGCATGATCCACTGATTTCGCGCACACAATGGAGGCAGGCGGGAAGGAGCATTCCGTCTTAAACCGCGCGCACGGTAGCAGGGCATAGGGGAGAAATGGGGAAGGAGAGGGGACGTTTTAATCAGGCGGCGATGTAGTTGTCTACGCCCACATGCTCTTATGACTCGAAGACGCGCCTCAAACAATTGTGAGTAGTCGTTGGAAGGGAGATTGCATCCATACGTTTACCCACTGCACGCATGGTAGAAACTATAGACCACTTGAACCTCAGAGAAATCCGTGAGTTTCAGACCCCACGCCTACGGCTTTTAAGGCGGAGCATTTTTCACCTCTTCCTTCGGCTGTCCCACTTCTGGTGCCGTTGTCTGGCACACTGCGTCGGTGAGTAGTTTAGAACGGGCACATTGTACATTGCGATGAAGGGGAAAGAGTCTAGGCGACCTGTGCAACAAGAGCTCCCTAAGCGTAGCAACGATGGCCTTTGGAACTCGAATTGCTTTTGCTGCATTAGCCTATGGAACTTCCTGGCCTTCTACACAATGTTCTCTGAGCGGCTGCATTTACGCGTAAGCGCCCCCAAAATAGCATTGGAGAAGTTGCAGCGCTTACCTTTGTATTCACGTGGAAGAGCCCACAGAAAAGATAGAATAGTACAGAGAAGATAGCGGGATGACACAGCGAATATATCAAGCCAATGCAGTCTTGAAACGCGTCAATAACAAGGTTGCCGGTCTTCAGTCATGACAGCTTGTATACATGGGGAGATTGCGAGAGAGGGGAAAGGCGCCGTCAGAAAGAATGATAGGTTTGCGGTCTCCTATGTAGGAAAATATAACTCCTAGATAGGGGTAAAGTTGCGGACAAAAAAGGAAAAAATATTTCAAGGCGCGGTAAGGCACATTTCCGCTATTACTGATGAATAAACAGAGTGCTAGCTCGCCCGCGCGGTCAACTGACTCAGGGCATGCAGACGCAAAATCGCATTGAAGACACCGCATCGTCATGATCACGGAGAAAGATATAGTGGTCCCCCCCCCCCCAAGACAATTATAGGCACGCAAACCATAGCTTCAGCCCCGATGCGACATGCCGTGTGAGGCGATGACAGTACTAAGCTTCTTCCAGGCTACGAACAATGGCGCAGAACAACGCCTCGTACCAACACGTTTGCCGTTGTTCTCAGCACTAGGTAGACAAACGCAAGTGATGTTGCAAGGTGAGATCTAACAACATATTACAACGGTCGTATACCTTCAACTTTACCGCCGAATAACCGTTTCCCAGAGTGCGTAGGGTATGCATAGTTTTATCTCTAGCCTTTAATGCACGATATGTCTATAAACAAACTGAAAGTTTATAAGCAAGAGGGACGTCACGATGTGCATAGCGCAGACAGCACGCGATCACCGTTGATATTCCACTTGTTTCACCAAACAACCCACAGTGTTGAAGAGCAACCTTCCCTAAGCCGTCATTATACGGTATGTGATCAGCAATTGCCAAGTGAACAGCCGTAAATGAACAGCAATCGTTGGTAAGCGGTGGAAGAAACCTTGACTTCGAAAAGCGGCGGCAACCTTTTTGAGCCTGTTCTGTATTGTCAAAATACTGCGTTCTTTTTATTTGCCTTCGTCGTCCACAGATGCTTCCTCACAAACCTCATGGACGTATTCGAAACCATCACTCAGGTAACCAGCATCATCCGTGAAGCAATAAACCCATGACCCAATGCAAACCAAAAATTTGATGTCAGAGTAATGTACATATGTATGGTAAATGTATAATTTAACATATTGAGCATAATCATCTCAACACTTCCATGTAATAAAACATTTAATCTTCAACAAGCACTGCGTCATTCCCGCTCCACACCACTATGAAAAATATAGCTTTCTTAAATAGTTTTTATGGGCGTTTATGTGCCAAAACTATAATCTGATTATCAGGCACGCCGTAGTGAGGGACTTAGAAAATTTGGAACACCTGGGGTTCATTACTGTGCATCTAAATCTAAGAACAGGGTTGTTTTCGCATTTCGCCCCCATCGAAATGCGGCCGCCGTGGCCGGTATTCGATAACGCGACCTCGTGCGCAGCAGCCCATCCCCACAGCTACTAAGCAACCATGGCGGGTAACAGCTTTTTTGCTACCTGCAAGTGTGACACGAGCGTATTGCTTGACACTGGATCACTCTGGCTCTTTCCTCACCGGTCTCCCGTGAGTCCTGGGAGACTTTATTGTCAAGCGACTTGAATAGATCTGGATTTCACTGGGGGAACCCCTAGTTTCAATGCTATGATGCTGAAGCGCAACTGTAGGCGAAGAAAATTTGTTTTTCTTTGCTCGAGTTCACTGGCACGTACTGGAACCTGCGCTCACTGCGTTTATGCCGCAGTGGTTTCAGCACGTAAGGAGTAGGCGCCTCTTAATAATGAATGACC
This sequence comes from Dermacentor albipictus, assembly GCF_038994185.2. Lineage (NCBI taxonomy): Eukaryota > Metazoa > Arthropoda > Arachnida > Ixodida > Ixodidae > Dermacentor > Dermacentor albipictus. The sequence goes on along the minus strand of NC_091828.1, from coordinate 21,828,784 downwards.
AATTCAATTTTACAGCGAAGCTGTATATTGCTAGGGTTCCATGCGTGTTTTGTGTTTCTGCGTCAAGAGTAAAAATGTAAGCGTGGGCCGATCCCGAATATACTGCAATTCCGGGCAGATCCTCTGCGGAGGTGAAGCAGACTTCAAGCATTGTGCCCTAATAATGACAAAATAAGAAATAATAAATATTAAACACATGTGTGGTTTGTATATATCTCCAGTCACGCCCAAGTGTGACATCGAGAATTTCAAGACCACGCACCTCGCATGGATTAGCCGTGGTGACACTACCCTGTAATCATTGTAGGAGATTTCAATGCGGTGATTTCAAAACCAGACAAGATATGGTTCGTTCATTTTGCGCTAGAAGATTTTGGTTTGAAATGCCGCACCCATGCAAGTCAATCATCAACTTAACAACGGTCGTGTACAGATTTAAGCGTGAAATTTATAGCGGATAGTTGACCTCACAGGGTACAATACAGGACTAGGCAGAACTTGCGCATGATGCAAATAATTACCAGCAGGTAGAGGGGATTCGAGGAATAGGGCCTGATCGGACTAGAGCAGGCTTTATTTTTTTGAGCCGCATTGCCCACGCGACACCACATCTAAACACCACCAACGCGAAAGTGGAGGTACTCGACTGGCCGATACGCAAGGCGTATAAGCAAGCACACGGAGTCCCACCAGGAACGGCTACTTTTCTCCTCGAGGAGATGGGGGTGCACAACAACCCGCGGGAAATCTGAGGCGCACCTGGTAAGCCAGAAGGTAAGGCTACAGCGCAAAACAGCGGGACGCTGCCTCTCGAAACCTCTTGCGTATCCATTACTCAAGACCGGCGCACTTACCAATATTCCAACGTGAGTACCTATGCACGTCTCAACAATTCTCAAGCACATGCACCCGACCTTCCGCTTCGGACGGCGACGTGGCCGAGTGCAGGCGCTCGCGAGGAAGTATGAGAACCACCCCAACGTCTTGCACATAGTCGGGGCCAACACCAGAAGAAGCACCGCTTTCTTCACCAGCGTAGTCGATAATCACAGGACCGAAATAAGTGCGTCGTCGATTTAAAGACAGAATAACTAGCAATAGCGTTAGCCGTTACGACGAGACCGTATGGAAGACCGTCAGTGCTCTGAGGGACTCTCATACGGCATGCAGAAATTTTTCCAGGTACAAAACTTCCAGGGTCCCACACCGCGTTCTGAGTGGACCACACCAGCTCGAACCATACATACGGATTACGTGGACTCCGGGGCATGAGTCCTTACGTGGCAGTCAGCAAGCACAAGCCTACGCCAGAGCGCATGCACACCAGGAGCCGCATGAGGACCGTGACAAGCAGTTCAATCCAGAGCCCATAGCATTCACCGACGCGCACATCCTACAACACTATCGCCTTTCACGAAGAACACTACCACCTCCGCATAATGCTCTGACGGGAGAGGAAGCCGTAATATGGTGACACTCCCAACAAACACATATCCACATTTGACTCTCTGCTACGCCATACATCCTGCGCTGTGTTCCTATTAATGCCCGCACTTCGATCAATGCCCAGCGCTTCGCCACATGATATATGGGCTTGAGCAAGCTCACCACAGCTCACGCGCATAATACGCTCCACCATACGGAAATGGCAGACAGCCTGTCCAGCTCGGGCTCGACGGACCAGCTGAACCTGGTCAATCGGGTGAGAAAGGCAGTTAAGGCTGCGGGATTCCTGGACTCGGCAGACCACCCACTGCAGAGCGGGAGAGCTACCCACACTCGTGTGCTCTTTTTTATAACGCTTAACCCCTCTCCCTCTTTATGTATAGATTTAACTTTCGCTACAAATGTTTACAGCTGTAACAAAACCAATCTGTGCATATCACAGTAATAACAATGCTATCGGCACAACCATTACCAAATGATCAAAAATGAATGCAAGTACCCTTGTGCAACCATGCTACCGCTTCGCTGTTCCTCCACCCTCACAGAGTGGAACCACTCCTGAATTTTTTTCAGAAGAGTATTGTCTGCCGTCCTAAATACCACCATACTTCGAGATCACAAATGTATGCTCCATTTCGCAGCTCAGAATACAATGCATGACCAGCGCCGCTGCGTTTATACGCATATAAGTGACACCGAAGATCATTTTCTTTTCTCGCGTTTCCTTTTTGGCTGTGCAGATAGCCATGGTATTGAACCAAATTACACAAATGCTGATAACACCTGGTTAAGTAGTATTTATTTAATGCATGGGGGGTGGGGCGTCGACGAAGCATCAATATCTGTTTACATATTGTACACGTTCGCCTAGTCATGTCATTGTCACATCCGTGACTCGTAACGGTTATATCATGGAATTAAGATGCGATGACGGCTAGGTATGGCTGCAAGTTGTTGCAGTATTGTGCAGTAGGGACAACAAGATGTATCTCAAGTTCGTTCGAACGCGTTTGAATGGGCTCCAGGTACAGAGCAAGCGCATGCTCTGGCGTGGCATGTGCTTGCTGATTGCCACGTAAGAAGTCATGCCCCAGAGTCCACACAATCTGTATGTATGGTAGGAGCTGGTGCGGTCCACTCAGAACGTGGTGTGGGTTCCTGTCTAGGTTGTCTGCCACTAATCAATATAATGACACTCATATCAAGCTCAGGCAATTCCTGTACTTGCACTGGTCTTTGCGCACTAAACTTTGTAATATAAACTTTGTGAATCTGAAATGCACAAGCGTTAGTTTTCTCCAAGCCTTTGACGTTGAGTTATTTCCCTCAGGTGGTAGGCCTGGCCTACCACCTCAGTCCGCGTGCGCGCTATCGGCGCTACTTGTCTTGAGAATAAACAAGCCTAACGAGGAAAAATCACTCGAAATCTGAGCTCTGCGGGAGTGATCACAAATAAATATTTTTTTTGTGTCTAGAGTGCCCGCACAAAGAGCGGTGAGCACCGATGGCACGGTTCGTAAGCATACGCATATGGGCTGACGCCGAAAGCTGCCGGCCTACACTCACCATTGCTTCCTTGACTGAGGCTTGTTACTAAACAGAACTACCGATTGGTACACATTATTGAACTAAGATCATATAAATATTCTTGGTGCATCGTATTTGTATTGGCACGTGTACTTGGTTATCTTTATCGGGCGACCACGTTTCATCACCTAAAAAATGTTACCGCACAGCGCAGGACGCGCCGGCATGTATCGGAAGTTTCTGGAAAGTTTTCGGTCGTTCCATCCGCTGTCTGCCACCAAACCTTGTGTAATCAGATTGTATGTATGTGCAACGCGAATAGTGTAGAGCTCTGTGGTAGGCACGCAGTCCCCAGCGATTACACTGGAACATTCAACGACTGATGTATAAAAGCCGACACGGTTCACCCGCTGATCCGCTGATCAGATTTCCGACGATGGCCGACTGTGTTCGCCGTTGTCGCTGTACTTTGAGTGTAGCCAGTTTTTGAGGGCACAAGTTCGCCCAATAAAACGCTAGTTTCGTCATTGCCAGTTTTATTGCTTTCTTCACCGTCACTACTATGGGACGTCTGGTGGAGGTGCTAGTGCGTTCATGTACCGAACGCCCCCGCAAAGCGGCGATCCAAGCCCGAAGCCCTAGGACAATACCAACATCGCCCAAGACCAGCAAGCTACCCGCAGACTTGAAGGACTGCCGCCGCCAGACCACAGACTTCTGCCTGTGGTCTGGCGCATGTGTACTTCTCCTTGAAAGGTTCCGTGAGGACTTGGTTCGAGAACCAGGAGTTCTCCCTCACAACGTCTGACCTGTTCCACAGGAACTTCCTGAGGACGCTAACGAGCGTTGTCCGAATGAATGGCCCGAAGTTCTACTGGAAACACGAGGGCAACTACCCAAAGAGACCATCGCCATCTTCACGGAAGAGATGACCCGTTTTTTCCGGCACGCCGACCCGGAAGTAACCGCAGAAAAAAGTCCGCTTCTTGATACGAGGCCTAAAGTGAGAACGTTTCGCCGGACTGATCCGCAACCCGCCGAAGACCGTAGCTGAGTTCTTGACACATGCAGTGAAAATTGAGGAAACTCTAGAAGTGCGCACTAGGCGATGTAACTGCCACCTGCTCACGCCGAAGTGCGCCCTGCAAGCACTCGGCTCCTCTGATCTCCAATAGACCATTAGGATCATTGTGCGCGACGAACTACGCAAGATGTTTCCTTCATCGCAACCTCACGTGTCCTCAGCCGTTGACATCGTCAAGGACAAACTTCCACAGTCACTGGGCGTTTCCGAAGTGGCCCGAATCGCCGCTTCCTGTGCCGGAAGCGATGACCTACGCCGTCGCCTGTCGTCATGGTACCCCTCCGCGAACACACCAGGGCCCTGTAACACCTCGTTTCCGTCGTAGACCTCCGCCACAGCCAGCTCTCCTGCCCGTCGCCCATTGCAGCCACCCGAGCAAGACCCACATTTGGCGCGCCCGATCACCACCCGCTCTGCCATCACTGCGGGGAAGCCGGACACGTCTACCGCCTATGCCAATACCGCAAAATAGAACCACGCGGGTTCGCCATCAACGCTCCGCTCCCGCAGCAAGGTGAACGCCCTCGCGATATCGCCGCCTATCTCACCGCTACTCAGTGGAGCCCTCGACGATCGTCCCATTCGCCATCACCAGGCCGATACCTGTCGCCCCAGCACCGTCCCTGTATACACTGACCCGCCCCGGGGCTAGTCTGCGAGCCCATATCCGGAGAACTAAAAGCAGCAACCGATAGAGATGCGGTCGCTGTTCGTCGAACAGACCAAGATCCTCCACCGCCGCCGAATATCCTTTCTAGACGACATATCTATGAAACGCCACCATCCCGACGAAGTCTGCGAGCAAAGAATACACCGACGAAAGACGACCTGACGACGTCACGTACCAGCAACAGGTCAACGCTACGCAGCCGTGATCCGAAGCCAGGACCTCATTGTAACGCAAGACAAAGAATTACCGACCTGGACATACTTCTCGACGGCCACGCAGTCACCGCCTTACTGGACACAGGAGCCGATTACTCCGTCATGAGTGGACCCAGCGCCGCCCAGTTGAATATAGTAAAGGCTGCATGGGAAGGCCTTCAAATTTGTACCGCTAGAGGACACCTCATTACGCCGACTGGAATCTGTACGGCAAGGACTACCGTTCGTGAGTGGACTCAACTTGCCACCTTCGTTATGCTCAAGCAGTGTTCCCGATACGTCATTCTCGGCATGGACTTTTTGAATCAACGTGGCGCAATCACCGACCTGAAGTCGAAATTGATAACGCTGTCGCAAGATCAAGCGATCCCACCGGAGAGCTCTCGTCACCATGCCTTGAGTGTGCTCGAAGATCAAATGAGCATCCCGCCGCGCTCCAGCATTATTATTTCCGTCGGCACCGAAACACCCGCTGAAGCAGAAGGCGTCATCGAGTGCGACCAACGCCTATTGCTCAACTATGAAGTCTGTTTCACAAGAGGAATCGCTCGACTCCACGGTGGCGAAGCGGAACTGATGCTAACCAACTTCAGCCAGGAGTTCAAGCACGTAAACAAGGCCATGACAATCTCAAACATTGCACAACTTGTGGAAACCAGCAATGCGTTTGTCTCCTCGGATTCTGCCGATCTACCTCGACAACCATAGTTCCCGAACCAGGCTTCCACATGAATGGAAGTCTCCCCATGAGTAAGCAGCAACAGCTCAGACCTTCTCCGATGATACAAAGACTGCTTTGCGAAGTCATCGAGGATTCCACGAGCGTCAGTCGCAAAGCATCGCATAATAACCGAAGAGTGCGCTCTACCACTCCACCCGAGCCCTTATTGAGTTTCGACGCGAGAACTTGAAGCTATTAGCCCACAAGTCGACGAAATGCTGCACGACGACATCATCAAGCCGTCGAAAAGCCCGTGGGCTTGTCGACAGCTGTGTTCGCAGCAGTCGACGTTCATTAAGTGTAGCCTGTTTTTGAAGGCACAAGTTCGCCAATAAAACGCTAGCTTCGTCATTCCCAGTTTTCCTGCATTGTTCGCCGTCACTACTATGTGACAGTATTTTTTCAAGCTCACAGGACACAGTGGGTCCTACGACAATGATGCATGTCAGCACTATATCTGGCATGGCGCCTTTACTGACATAGGCGCTTTCAGCAGGAAACCGTGCAATATGTGAGCACTCGTATTCTTGTAATGGCACTATAGTGAACAATGATATTCTCTGCTTGTTGATGGGTGTGAAGAACAAAAAACGAATATCAAAAGCAGCAGTAACAATCATTGCTGTGTCTCAGCTATGGCAGCCCATTTTAGAGTTGTTTTGGAAGTGAAAAATACTGTTCGTAAAAGAAAATTGGTACTGTGAGACTTTACGGTGTGCCATTCGATACGGGTTTTTTTTTTCTGCCTGAAAAGAACTTAAGTTTTAGTTGCGCGGAGAAAGTACGTCTACTGGTCTGCGCGACAGGGGAACAAGAACTGAACCGGCGTGTGTCTATCGACCTGGTAAATTATTCGTTGATAATCCCCTTCTGCTTTATATGCTTTACGGAACAATGCTTTAAAATTAGCATTGTTTATCAACGAAATTTTCGCGTGGCGCAGTGGCAGAGTACTGCGCTTGAGTTCGGTCGGTAAGACGTTCGCAGAATGAGGGTGATATATTTCAGTTCCTATTTTTTTACTTCACTAGAGAATTTTTTTCTTTGTTCTTTCTATTTAAAATGCTGTATAAAGAAGTGCAGTGGTGGCATAGAGGTAGAGAATCCGCCTCGTGTGCAAGAGGACCGTGGCTCGAATTTTGGTGCCACGGAATTTTCCACCGGATTAAAAAAAAGCCGCGCCTTGTTCTTCACCAGAACCGGTCAAGCACCACGGTGACGGTCAGACCTGTGATGCAGCAGAGGGTGCTAAAAATTTATACCTGGGCCTGAATAGGCCGCCATTGTAATCGGTACCTGGCAATGTTTAACGCTAGAACGTTATGTAGTGAGGCGAGCCTAGCAGTGCAATTGGAAAAATTAGATGGTAGTAAATGGGATATAATAGGGCTCAGTGAGGAGGACAAAAGGAGCATATACAGTGCTAAAAAGCGGGCAGATCCTGTACTACGAGTGCTTAGCGCAGAGACGAGAACTAGGAGTTTGATTCCTGATTAATAAGGATATAGCTGGTAACTTACAGGAACGCTATAGCATTAACGAGAGGGTGGGAGATCTTGTTGGGAACATTATAAGAGGTATAAATTGAAGGTCGTAGAGGTCTACGCCCCTACATCTAGTCATGATGACCAGGAAGTCGAGACCTTCTATGAAGACGTGGAATTGGCCATGGGTAAAGTCAAAATTGTAATAATGGATGTGGACGCAGCAGTAGCTTTTGCAAGATTCCTTTTTTGCACGAAAAAGGAGGGTTTATGTAGGCACGGTGCATCGCTTATCGGCACACGTGCGATGGGTTTAACACGGAAGACATGCGCACAAAACAGCCAACTCAGTCACGTCGCTCTGTAATCACATCCCTTCCCACCTAGTAGTCAATGCCATAACGAAGCACTGGGCGACGTACACGAGTAGACCTACGGCATGCTTACGGAACTTCTGCACTAGGCGATCTCTGCACTGCAGTTTGCGTCGCTGGAAGCTTGAAGCTGGGGTTGGCGTGAGAGACTATCGGTACAGCATCCCATGCTCTCCGCACGCGGTTGCAATGACGTCGGTGTAATGAACCATCCGAAGTCTGTACTTTGTACATGACGTGGCCCAAGCGACGCAGTATCCGTGCAGCCAGCCACTTTGGACCATGAGAGAAGTTCCGCATATACACGGAGTCACCCTGTGGAAACTCCCTTGACGATAGCTGCTTGGTACTTCCAGGGCCTTTCCTGTTAGGGTGCAGTCTCGACAAGACAGAGCGGCATGAGTGGCATTAGTGGCATGGCGTCCTCCTGGTTTCCGAGTGGGGCGTGGAGTGCTGCTTGAATAAAAAACGAGAAACTTTACACGCCAGTGTGTCCTGGCTCTGTTTTCAGAGCGCACACTTTAGCTCGCGAACCATGCGCTCAGCCCTTCCGTTTTTTGCAAGATGCTATGGCGCTGTATACATGTAGCGCACGCCATTTCTGTTCAAGAAAGATTGCATTTCGTTGCTCGAGGAGGCTATGCCATTATCAGAAACAACTAACTCCGGCAATCCGTATGAACCAAACATTCTTCGCAGTTTTTCGATCACAGCTGAGGAATGAAGCGATGGCATTATCTCGATGTCGGCCCAGTTTGATAGCACGTCCACGACAACAAGAAAGAAAACGCCGTTTTCTTTCTTTTTGTCGGCCCTGCAAAATCTACGTGAATTCTGCTCCACGGGCTTTCGGGTTTCATCCAAAAATTCACAGCCGTTTTAGGTGCGATTTGCCTGTTATCTTGACAGAGTTTGCAATGACGCACGAAATCTTCAATCTGAGCATCGATCTTCGGCCACCACACATATGACCTTGCCAGAGCTTTGATGGCCGTTATGCCAGGGTGATTTGCATGCAGAATGGCGAAGACATTTTTTCTGAGTTCTTCTGGCAATATAGCCCTATTACCCCTCAGAACGCAGTCACGGTGAAAAGATAGTTCTCCGCGCCTCACCTAATAGGCAGCATATTCTGGGGGTACACCTTGTGGCCTGCCAGTTGCGACCCATTTCTTCCTATGCGACCGGCAAGGATCACGCAGAGTGGCTGATGCGACGACTGCTGCGCTCACAGGAGGGTACTCCACTGCTTCTAACAAAAGGACGTCGCCAGGAGGCTCGATGTCCCTCCTGACACCGGGTAACGGTAGCCTGCTTAGACAGTCAGCGTTTGCGTGATCTTGCGTCGTTCTATACTCCAGTTTGTATTCGTAAGCAGATAACAAAGACCACCGCAACATGCGCGGTGACAAAACAACGGGAATCTGCTTGTCTCGTTGAAAGATACAGAGCAGTAGCTTATGGTGTGTCAAGATGCGGAATTCTCGCCCAGAGAGGTACTGATGAAATTGACCGACGCCATAGACAATAGCTAGGGCCTCGCGGTCAATCTGGGCGTAATTACTTTCCGCCTTAGTGAGTGGTCTTGACGCCTAAGCAACAGGTTGCTCGCGTCCTTGAGCATCGCTGTGACCTAATACAGCTCCCACACCCACGGGTGATGCATCACAAGGCAGAATTAAGGGTACATCAGGGCTGAAATTCACTAAAAGTGACTCGGACGTCAGTAACGTCTTTAGTCTTTCGATAGCTAGTTGCTGCTCTTCATCCCATTTCCACGTACTGCCGCTGTCCAGTAGGCGGCAGAGCACTTCTGCAACTTCTGACAGACCCTTTAGGAAGCGATTGTAGAAATTCACCATACCTAGAAAAGCTTGGAGCTCCTTGTTCTTTGGTACAGGTGCTTTGTGAATTGGCTCGACTTTAGCCTGTGATGAGTAGATGCCATTTGCATCTATCCGGTGTCCCAAGTACTTCAGGCTCTCTTTCAAGAACTGACACCTGTCGCCTTGTATACGTGCTCCTGCTTTTGGCAGTCGGTTAAGAACTTCCATGAAGACTTCGTGGTGCTCCTTTGCTGTTTCGCTGGCCACAAGGATGCTGTCGAGGTATGCCACCACCTGGCATAGCACTGTATCAATTGCTCTTTGAAATAATCCAGGTGCTGCCGATACACCAAACGGCAAACGTCGCACTTTGTACAAGCCCTTTACTGTATTTATCGTCAGCACTTCTGCTGTAGCGTCATCAACTGCAAGTTGCTGGTACGCTTGCGTCAAGTCAATTTCAGAAAAAAATACGGCCTTTCCCCAACTTTGCGAAAAGTTCCTTGCTAGTAGGCAAAGGATAAACGTTGTTCTTTACCGCTTGGTTTGCTGTACTTCGATAGTGGCCGCATATTCTTAATGACCCATCCTTTTTACGGACGATGACCACAGGGGTGGCCCATTCAGAGTACTGCGTCGTTTGCAAAACACCTTGACGTTACAGTTTTTCCAGTTCTGTGATGACGTCATCCTTGAGCACGAACGGAATGCTGCGGCATTTTAAAAACTTGGGCTGGACGTCCATCTTCAGCTCCATATGTAGTGGTGGCAGAGCAGCACCTGGAAATATTTCGCCAAAAACATCCTGAAACATTTTGATAAGGGTTTCTGCGTTTTGTTCGATGCTGTGGAGCCCAGTGACAAAGTTCAAAACCTTGAACCAATCACGACCCAAAAGCGTGCTACCATGGTTTCGTACAAGTATCGGCAGCTGGAAGTCTTGTTCTTTACATTTGACCGGAAGTGTGGCTTTTCCGACGATGTCAAATCCTTCCTTAGTCCAAGTTACGAGCTTGGTGTCCGATTCTTTAAGCTTTATGTGCCTTGCCACTTTGAGCTTGCTGAACGTGTTTTGACTGATAATTGATCTAGCTGCTCCTGAGCCGACTTCCATGGGTACTATTTCACCACCTATACTTACAGCCACCATAAACTTGGGTAACCGCTAGTCACTTCACTAATATTTAGCATGTCATAATACTCAGTCTGCACCGAGTTTGGCATATTTTCCAACTGGTGGTTCACCTGACCTCTTTGTTTCTTTCGACACGCTTTGGCCAAGTGCCCTTTCATGGAACAGTTGAAACATACTGCGGTTTTAAACCTGCAATGGTATGTAGCGTGGTTGCTCAAACACCGGAAACACTGCCGTTTCAACTGTTCGCTTGAAATTTTTTCATCTTGCCCATTCTTATGCTGCATCATGTGTTGCCTGTCCACTTTGGCTGTCAAATCTTCGACGTCCTGACGCATGCCGCCCATAACTCTTTGATGCTTTGCAGCAGCCTCTGCCGTCACTGCTAGATCATAGCCCGTCTTAAAAGTCAGGTCTTTCTCGGTTAACAAACGTTGCTGCACAATGCTGTCAGAGATTCCAAAAACCAAACGGTCCCTCAACATTACGTCAAGAGAAAGCTGCTTGTCATTGAACCCGCAGTTCTCGGCTAGCTTACGTAAAGCCGTGACGTACTCTGCGACAGATTCGGCGTCGAGCTGATCTCGCTTCGAGAACACGTACCTTGAATATAGCTCCGATGGCTTCGGGTTGATGTGGTTCTTTACGGCCCTTACGATGGACTGGTAGTCAGCGTTCGGTGGTCGGAGAGGCTTGACGAGGGTAGCTATTAGGGAGTATGTATCCTCCCCACAGAAGCTCAGCAATACCGCCCTCTTGTCGGCGTCTTCTTTGAGTTTGTTTGCAGTGCAGCATAGCTCTATACGCTCGACGTAATCCTCCTATGAAGAGTCACTAATTAAATGAAATTCGCCGATACCAACGCCGAAGGCCATCTTGCTGGAAACGCCCTCCCCGCATGGGCACAACCGTGTCTCGTCGCCAGTGTAATAACCGGTATGGACGCAGATTCCTATATTGCACAAAAACAAGGGTTTATGTGGGCACGGTGCATCGCTTATCGGCACACGTGCGATGGGTTTAATACGGAAGACATGCGCACAAGGTAGCCAACTCAGTCACGTCGTTCTGTTATCACAACAACAAAGTACACTAGACTGATGGGCGAATTCAATGCCAGGGTAGACAAGAAGCAGGCTGGATACAAGTCAGTAGGGGAATATGGCATAGGCTCTGTCAATAGCAGGGTAGAGTTAGTAGAGTTTACAGAACAGAATAGTATGCGGATAATGAATACTTTCTTCCGCAAGCGGGATAGCTGAAAGTGGACGTGGAGGAGCCCGAATGGCGCGACTAGAAATGAAATAGACCTTATACTCTGCTCTAACCCTGGCATCTTGCAAGATGTGGACGTGCTCGGCAAAATGCACTGCAGTGACCATATCATGGTAAGAATTCGAATTAGCCTAGACTTGAGGAAGGAAAGCAAGAAACTGGTGCATGAGAAGCCGATCAATGAGTTAGCGGTAAGAGGGAAAAGAGAGGAATTCCAGATCAAGCTACAGAAGAGGTATTCGGCTTTAACTCAATAAGAGGAGCCTAGTGTTGAAGCAATGAACGACAATCTTGTGGCCATCATTAAGGAGTGTGCCATAGAAGTCGGTGGTAACTCCGTTAGACAGGATACCAGTAAGCTATCGCAGGAGACGAAAGATCTGATGAAGAAGCGCCAATGTATGACAGCCTCTCACCCTACAGCTAGACTAGAACTGGCAGAACTTTCGAAGTTAATCAACAAGCGTAAGACAGCTGACATAAGGAAGTATAATATGGATAGAATTAAACATGCTCTCAGGAACGGAGGAAGCCTAAAAGCAGTGAAGAAGAAACTAGGAATAGGCAAGAATAAGGTGTATGCGTTAAAAGACAAACCCGGCAATATCATTAGTAATATGGATGAGATAGTTCAAGCGGCTAAGGAGTTCTATAGAGATTTATACAATACTAGTGGCACCCATGACAACAATCGAAGAGAGAATAGTCTAGAGGAATTTGAAATCCCAGAGCTGATGGCGAAAGAAAAGAAAGCCTTGGGAGCTATGCAAAGGGGGAAGGCAGCTGGGGAAGATCAGGCAACAGCAGATTTGTTGAAGGATGGTGGGCAGATTGCTCTAGAAAAACTGGTCAGCCTGTATACGCAATGCCTCATGACTTCGAGCGTACCGGAATCTTGGAAGAACGCTGACATAATTCTAATCCATAAGAAAGGGGACGCCAAAGACTTGAAAATTTTTAGACAGATCAGCTTACTGTCCGTTGCCTACAAAGTAATCACTAAGGTAATCGTAAATAGACAGCAACACCGTAGACTTCTGTCAACCAAAGGACCAGGCAGGATTCCGTAAAGGCTATTCAACAACAGACCATGTTCAGACTATCCCTCAGGTGATAGAGATTTGCGGAATATGACCAACTCTTATATGTAGCGTTCATTGATTACGAGAAAGCGTTTGATTCAGTAGAAATCTCAGCAGTCTTGTAGGCATTACGGAATCAGGGTATAGACGAGCCGTATGTAAAATTACTGAAAGATATTTATAGCTGCTCCACAGCCACCGTAGTCCTCCATAAAGAAAGCAACAAAATCCAAATAAAGAAAGGCGTCAGGCAGGGAGATACGATCTCTCGAATGCTATTCACAGCATGTTTACAGGAGGTGTTCAAAGACCTGGATTGGGAAGAATTAGGGATAAGAGTTAATGGAGAATATCTTACAAACTTGCGATTCGCTGATGATATTGCCTTCCTTAGTAAATCAGGGGACCAACTGCAATGCATGCTGACTGATCTGCACAGGCAAAGCAGAGGACTGGGTCTGAAAATTTATCTGCAGAAAATTAAAGTGATGTTTAACAGTCTCGGAAGATAACATCCGTTTACGATAGGTAGCGAGGCACTGGAATTGGTAATTGGCATCTACTTAGGGCAGATAGTGACCGCGGATCCGGATCATGAGACTGAAATAATCAGAAGAATAAGAATGGGCTGGGGTGCGTTTGGGAGGCATTCTCAGATCATGAACTGCAGGTTGCCATTATCCCTCAAGAGAAAAGTGTGTAACAGCTGTGTCTTACCAGTACTCACCTACGGCGCAGAAACCTGGAGGCTTACGAAAAGGGTTCTACTTAAATTGAGGACGACGCAACAACCTATCGAAAGAAGAATGATGGGTGTAATGGTAAAGGATAAGAAAAGAGCAGATTGGGTGAGGGAACAAACGCGAGTTCATGACATCTTAGTCGAAATCAAGAAAACTAAATGGGCGTGGGCAGGACATGTAATGAGGAGGGAAGATAACCGATTTTCATGAAGGATTACGGACTGAATTGCAAGGGAAGGGAAGCGTAGCAGGGGACGGCAGAAAGTTAGGTCGGCGGATGAGATTATGAAGTTTGCAGGGACGACATGGCCACAATTAGTACATTACCGGGGAACTTGGAGAAGTATGGGAGGGGCCTTTGCCCTGCAGCGGGCGTAATCAGGCTGATGATGACTTCTATCATGATGTTGATGATGATGTGGTACAATCGCAGCTCGGGTGTGTGTGTTTTTTTAGAGCTGCTTTTGGCATCAGCACCCAGCATCTCCCCGGATGCCGTATCATTCTCGCGCTCTATTAAGCAGCGCGACACCTAAAGCATTATCCGAGATGCCACTGGGTACTGAAACCCAGTAGCATTGAGCTTTGCACTAAAGACACCGGTAGTTTGCATACACACTATAACTGCAGTCGCTGTTTCGCTCCAGAAAATTACCGTGATTTGAGAGAACTCTTTAATCAAGCAGACAATATTTTGCACGAGTACGCGCTCAACTAACCATCTGGCTGGTACAAATCCTTGTACTTCGGAAGCCCGCATTTGCGTCAAGGAACAGCGATTAATAAAGAAATGAAATTTAGAGCACTTCCGAGAGCATCATTTAAAAAAAAAAGAGGCACAATGATTGTAAATATCCGTCGCTGCGTGGCCTGGCTATTTGCAGCTGTGCACCGCGCAGGCTCGCAGACAGATAACAAATGCCGGGTGTGCACAATCATCGAGCGAACTGCGTAGCAGATGGCGTTCAAGTGGTAAATTGCTTCGCCCGCTTGCGCACAGGCTTCCTCCATGCCCGCCGTCTCAGCTATAAGACGTTTAGAATCCGTGTGGTCAAGCTCGTGCGAAATGTTTTCAGAAATTTGGAAGCGCATGTCTTGTGCTCACTAATAAGCCTATGCAAGTGAAAGACAGCACAGCTCACTTCGTGTGGTACGCAAACCAGAGTGAAGCAAATCCGCCGTGCGGCGGCAAGAAAATTTTGCAGTCCCGATTATAACGGGTTGAATAAAAACGGTGGTAAAGGAAATTCTTCGTTGTCGTTTTGTTTGTTTGTTTGTTTGTTTGTTTGTTTGTTTGTTTGTTTGTTTGTTTGTTTGTTTGCGAAAACATTGCGTAAGGCATCTCAGGCTGACTATCGACATTAATGCGAGTTGCGGCGAAAATGTAACGACACACACTATTGCCACCAGCGAAAGGTGCCATGTGTATAAAGCGGCGCTTGTAACTAACGCTACTTTATGGCCACGCCGCGTCACCTTGCCGCGCTGCCGCTAGGTCCCCCTCAGTTTGTGGTACATGGCCAGTGGTATACTGCAACAACAGACGTTGTCCTCCCAAGTTATGTTTTCTCGTTGTAAGATTCTATTCCTATGCATTGTTTCCGTCATTCGACCGAGAAATAAACTGTTGTAGTTTAAATTGCCTAGCGCTATTTCCGACCACACATCAGTGGAAGAAAATTTACATTTTGTACAGGCCATAAGAAATTGACTTCTAAACTTTCCTGATCCTAGATGGACGGTGTTCATCTTGAAGCGGACATAAAAGATGATGATGATGATGATGATGATGATGATGATGATGATGATGGTGATGATGATGATGATATGCATACCTGTTGGATAAACGAACTTCAGTAGTTGTACTTTTCAGTACGGCACCATACGGGTGTAGATGCCTTGCCTCGTTTGACCGTGGAAGTTTGAAAAGAACAGATAAATTTTGCAAAATTATGTCCAGGATCTAACGACTATCAGTTAGACAGTGGCGAGTAGATGGGGCCGGAGACTATCATACCAAAAGTGCCTCACCTGTTTCCTAATGCGCCTGGCATAGGAGAGCACGATGGTTTCTGGCACATTCGCAGTAAGGTTTGCAGACATTCAACTGGGAGATCGTGACGAAATATGTTGAAAGATCATGTGAAATCTCATTCATGCCAGTAAAACAACGCGAAGTATTGGTCACCACCAGATGAGCTCGTTCTGTGGAATCACACTGTTAGACGCTACGAATTTGTACACGTAGCTTTTGCAGAACTATAGAAGCAAAGCCTTGGCGAGCACGAGACTCAATTATTTTTATCAGCGATTTACTACGCTCAAGAATTGCAAGCTCTTAAAAAATATTAACCATGTATCTGCTGCGTACCTAACTTTGTTGTTTTCACAGTCACTCTCTACAGGCATCTTACCATCTGACTGGAAAGTTGGCAAGGTCGTTCCAGTCTTCAAATTAGGCAACAAAGACACCCCATTAAATTATCGTCCTATATCATTAACTAGTGTCCCCTGCAAAATCATGGAACACTTCATATACTCGCATATCATGAACTTTTTCGACTCAATCTGTTTTTTTCACCCTTGTCAGCACGGATTTCGAAAAGGCTACTCTTGCAAAACACAGCTGGCAATTTTCCTTCACGACCTGCATGTTAACCTTGACAGTAACCTTCGGACTGACGCCATATTCCTGGATTTTGAGAAAGCATTTGACACAGTTTCTCATAAATGTTTGCTGCTAAAATTGTCGCAGTTAAATTTACACCCCGACGTACTAAAATGGATTGAAGCATTCTTGACTAACCGCTTTCAGTTTGTTTGTGTTAATAATCATTATTCAAGCAGACTCCCCATAACATCAGGCGTCCCCCAGGAATCCGTCTCGGGACCACTTCTGTTTCAAATTTACATTAACGATCTACCAACGCATGTATTATGTAACATTCGCATGTTTGCAGACGATTGTGTAATCTACCGCAAAGTTACTAACACATCTCACCACACACTCATCCAGAACGATCTCAATAATGTACAAGAATGGTGTAATCGCTGGCTAATGAACCTAAATCCTAACAAATGTAAACTCGTGTCTTTCACTCGCAGCCGCACCCCCACACATTTACCTACTACATTGCTGATGTTCCAATAGAATCAGTCCAATCATTCAAATACCTCGGTGTCATCCTATCTTGTGATCTGTCCTGGCGCTTGAACGCTACTAACATCATCTCAGCTGCTAATAGATCACTGGGATTTCTTAGACAACATCTGCGTCATACCCCACAACAACTAAAAGCGTTGGCCTATAAATCATTTGTAAGATCGAAACTTAAACATGCATCTCCCATCTGGGATCCGCATCAGATTTGTATCATAAATGCACTTGAGGCTGTGCAAAATCGCGCTACTAGGTTCATTCAATCATGTTCATACGATATCAGCATTTCATCGATGAAAGCGCAATCTGGCTTGGAAACGCTTTCTTTCCGTCGACAGGTTGCCACCCTCTTTCTCTTCCGCTCATTTTTTTTTCAGCTCCCTAAATCACCCACCGTACATCACGCCCCCTTCATACATATCTCATCGCACCGGTCATCCGCTTCAACTTGCACGCGCACGTGCCCGGACCGCCACTTCTCAAGCATCATTCTTTATTCGAGCATCAAGGGACTGGAACGGCCTTCCACACGCCATCGCAGCCATCGCAAGCCCATCTGCCTTTACTGAAGCTGTTGTCACCCATATCTCAAAATGAACACCTGTTTCTAATGTTTATTTTATTAACCACCCCTTATGTAATACCCCTCTAATGGGGTTTTTAAGGTAATACAGTGAAGTGAAGAATAGTGGCAGGAAATACAGCAAGAGAACATATCAGTATAATTAGCCTTCTGGACAGAAATATTACCCAAACTTATAGTTATATCGACAAAGAAGCTGCATTTATAAGCAAATATACTCAGCAGTGGGGTGACAGCTATGGAATCACGCTGCGATGCTGTGCTACATGCCACCTGTAGTGAGTAGTAATGGTCGAGAGGTTGATCCGAGAAATAAAACAATTGAAGTCAAAGTACACGGGCGTCGAAAGTGGCTGGAAATGGGGCATAAAAGTAGTGGTAGCCCACCATAATGGGACGCGTGCAATTAGCAGCGGTTGAAGCTATCATTTCTAGCAGCAACTGTGCACTTTCTCATGATCGCGCGCGCCCTATCATGAAAGCGATCTCCAGATGGCGGTGTTGTGTTCTCGCCACTCAGTTTGCATTCAAGCGATAGACAGCACGAACGTGACTTTGCTCGCTGCTCTTGCAACGATTCCTGACGCTAGCGTTTTGACACCAAATGTACGTGTTGATCGAGTCCGATGAGTTCGTGTCTGCCTGTGCACGTTGACGCCATGATTGTAAATTTATGTTGTAAGCTAGTGTTTCCAAGTTTATATGGACGAAAAAACTGCTACCATTACTTCGTATAGCTGCCTACTAATATGCTATCGATACTTCGCATTTCGGGTGAAACTGCGGCATTTTTGTCCGTACATCGCCTGCAACAATGCTCCCAGGACCGTCTCCAAAATTAGCCTAATGATCTCGAATGTTTAAACTCATATCTTTTAACAATTTCAATCTGCCATCGCATACAACAATGCGGAAAAGAAAGTAGCAACCATACTGGCTTGTCTACGTCCTTACAACGACAAGCCTCATGGAGATCACTGGATGGCACGATATCCAAGTGTACATGTCATAGAATCGCTCATAATACATAATAAATGGAACGAAATTACTTATTCTTATATAATACGCTTTTTAATTAATCTGCATAGTTACAATATATTGCAATACTAAATGTGTTTACGAGCACTCTTTCGCCGTTGTACCCATTGCGTCATGAGGATGATAAGAATGGTTCATTAAGGTATGGCTTAATGGCCTATTACATGGAACAGTAAAACGATGCCACAACATATTATTAATATTACTGTAAGGTACAAGACAACGTCCGAACGGCAGCTGCGGCGATAAAGGTGACTAAAGCCGAATAAAGCAATAAGGCGAATTGTCTAGTCTGACGAAACTTTGTTTCACTACACTGATGTGTGGCGGCATAAGGTTTATCACCACGTAATTACAATATTTTTGCAGTAGAACGAAATTTCGAAATATTGACCATGATCTCACAGTTAGCAGGTCTTCGAAAGTCGCACTGAAGTGTCCGCCATGAAAAATAAGAGTCAAGAACACCACTGTAAACTTCTGCGACCGAAGTGGTTGACGAACAATCATTGGGCTGGTTTCTGTGGTGCTATGTGTCTGGATTGTTATTCAGAAGATGGTACGTGGCAGAAACTCTTGCCTTTTATAAAACATACGTTGCAAGGAATGGTTCATAAAGTACGCAGCCAATTGTTAAATTCAGCATGCTATGCGTGAAATAAGCAAATTGTCAGCAAGTGTCACAAGACCATCATGACAGTTGTCTTCCCTCTTGAACAATGAGAATTCACGCTACTTCATTTTGGAAGCATTCACATTTATCCATTCACTTTCTTTTACTGCTTTAGTAGGCGGTCACTTGCAATGCATATTCTATATCGCCAGTAGAACAAGAGGAATTGTGAGCTTTGCTGCACAAATTGCAAAAAAGTAGCGTTGCATTAAAAAGTACGCTGGCGTAAACAGAAGTGAACACATAGAGTTCTGCGTTCACATAAATAAAGATAGCCCATTATCCCTTGAAACAATCATATGTGCGATATTTGTGGTTGTATGTGCTGCCGTTATTGCTTGTTAGTCACGTGTGTTGGTTCAGGCGAGACAGCCGAGAAATTGAGTTTCCCGGATGTGATTACTTTTGTTTTGATGGTGAGTTGGGCTTCCATGTCTGTTTGCGTAATGCTTTGTTTGTTAGTGTGCATAGGTGTCTGCGTGAAGATAGTGCACATTGTTTCAGCGTTGGTTGTTTGATTCGGTAAAAAGATTCTTGATGGAGCTGATGCTTTGACATGAAGACCTTCTCCGCTCTCCTTAGCGGCATTTTTATGTTTGCGTATCTCACTCTCCCCCATTCTCAGTGAGGCTAATGAGGGGAATAAGCCGGTGCGCAGTATGGGGATTGGCAAACGCCTTCTTTGAACGCTCTTTTAAAAAGGTGAAAGATGACTTCTGCGAAGAACATTCTGTGGAAGCAGTGACATTTTCTTCCATATAGGTCCGCCGGATCTTGCTTATGGGAAGCTTAAGCTCGGGCCCAACTCCAACGCGGCCTATTCAAATACATGTAAAACGCATAAACGTTTTTCTGAGATAAACCCTGGACTGATTTTAATGAAATTTGTTGCATTTGAGAGATACAATTAAACTCTAGTCACTGTTGGAACCGGAATTTCGATTGAGGGCCTGACTTTTGTTAAAAATATTTTCAAATATTCGACAGTTTGAAAAAGAACATAGAAGCGTGAAGTTTACAAATCCATAGCTCTGCATCGAGAAAAGATATCGCGGTTTTGTAAACGGCATCCATTAGACCAATAAAAGGGGACTAATTCTATGTGCCATTTTACATGTTATGTGAATTTGTTACGTTGTTTACAAGGGTTCTGCAAAAGCTGTATTTCCATAATACTAATTTTTTTTTTTAGATTCACCTCTAACATATCACTTTTGTCAGCTTTAAATGTACTATTAGATGCAATTCACATAATCGTGATATCATTTTTTGTTGCCGAAAGACAGAGTTGTGCACTTGATAATCTCGTTTTCTGAAAATTTGCGATTTTTGACAATTTTTAATAAAACGTTGGCGATCTCAATCCGAAATTCCAAACCAACAGTCACTATAGTTTCAGTTTTTCTTTTAAATTTATATACCTCGTCAAATTTGGTGCAGTGGTTGCCGAGAAAAACGAATTCTCATTTTACATGCATTTAGATAAGAGCACCATAGCTAAAGCTTCCTCTTAAGAATGTAGCACCACATTAGCATTAGCACCAATGTAGCATTTAGTTTTGGCACCACATGCCACGCGCTCGCTCACATTATTCCTTGAAAGGAAGTCTCCACGTCCATTGTTTGGGGCACCCTAAACTACACAAGCGGCGTTACAGCTTTGGCGGAAGCCATCGCAACTTCCCCTGGTCGCTAAATATCCGACCTTAAGCTGTCCTCGCTCAATTAGCGGCACGCATGTTTCCAATGTTTCCTCATGCCACCGAAATAGTCCATATTTTTCTATAACCATAACACGATGGTAGCGCGCGTTACAAGGTCACGCCATCTAAGAAATAAATATTCCAATAGGCGGCGCCAGGGCACCGTTTCAATGTGTACGCCACCGTGCCACAACCTAATTACTCCATTTAGCGCAACACGTTTGTCAGTGCACAGATTACTAGCTCCGAATCCGTAACCTCCGCGAGCTGATCGGCTGCTCGAGGAAAGGCTTTCCCAAGAAGTGCGATGTGACACTAAAAGAATAAGTGGTCTTTCCCATGAATTTGAGAGTGCCACTTCACTGGTAGCACGTCATTTATTATAGGGATGCCGTTTATGGCAAGCCAATTGGTCCCTCCGTCTGTCGGGCACCTGTACTCTCAAAAGTCTTCCCGCGCAACCTCATGTGCATGCGCGGAAAAAAATAGAAAGAGAGGTGTGCGGATTGCGGTACCAGTAGTGACGTCATTGTTCTCCATCGCAGCCGATCGCGCGCGCAGCAGTTTCTTTCCCTCCGAAATGGGTAGGCCACGCGTCATACGTAGTCCTGAGGAGCAGGCAGCTTTCGATCAGCAACACCGCGAGCAGAACCGAGAACAGGCTGGTCTACGTCATGCCGATGCTGCAGCCCGGGCACAAGAACA
Source organism: Dermacentor albipictus (assembly GCF_038994185.2). NCBI lineage: Eukaryota > Metazoa > Arthropoda > Arachnida > Ixodida > Ixodidae > Dermacentor > Dermacentor albipictus. The sequence continues at coordinate 21,807,340 of NC_091828.1, read as the reverse complement.
GACTAGTGCAGCCGAGCGCAATCAGCAACTACGTACAAAGAATTCAACAGCCTAACAACCTGTCGATTATTGAATCGTTTGGATTAACCCAGTGATAACCACCGGGGCCACACGTCTCAGCTTCGCTGGTATACCACATGTATGGAGTGCTTACGCTGTGATTTTTCCATTTACACCGATAAAAAATATTCTTGTTCTTTCATGGAATTTTATTGCTCTGGTGCAAGGGTCGCACAGTATCTTTTTACACGTAAAGTAGATGTCTCCGAGGCCCACTTCTCTGCCATACTTTCAAGTCCTGTTTTATTGCGATTACAGCTTTTTGAGATATTCACCCACTTTGAGGTATGTCCGTCTGTCTGTTCGTTTGTCCCTTTGTGTTCAGCTAATCTCGTTTACTAGAGCTTTCGTCACTAGGTAGCACATGGTCTAATGAGTGCAGCATCAGGCTGCTTTTCGGAGGGAACCAGATTCAAAACCAACCGTTAGATTGGGTATGTGCTGTCTCTATTGAACATCTATCACTCAAGCTAGTTCACTGGCAGTTTGCCAGTTTTCAATGACAAGAAAGTAGTGGTGCATCTATCATTTCAAGATGGTAGCGTCATTAGAATAGCCACAATAATAGCCGCGTATTCGGTAATATTGCTACGGAACAGCCGCCACGGTGAGGCTGCACTGAGGAGGAAGAAGACGACGTGGGCCCGCTTGATATAGCGTCGCCATTTTGGCCTTCCATTAGTTTCCCCGTAAATAAATTGTAATAAATTGTAATAAATTGGGCTCCATCTTCGCGTAACATTATTTGGTGGAGGTGGACGTTCCGCGTACCCGTCATGGAGCTTCGCAGCGGTCGCAACGGCGACAGTGCAACTTCGGCTCCGGCTGGCGGCACTTCATCTACGCAACCGTCTCCGCCTGCAGCCCCGACCTACGTCGCCGTTTCCCCCCCTCGAGATCCTGGTGTTTTCAACGGAGTCGGCAGTCTCGATGTTGACGACTGGCTCCGCTTATACGAACGTGTCAGCAACAGTCACAAACGGGATCCGACTATTATGCTTGCGAACGTTCTTTTCTACCTCGACGGAGCTCCACTTGCATGGTTCCAGACTCACGAAGAGGAGATCTCGAGCTGGCATCTCTTCAAAGAGAACCTCCGCGACCTTTTTGGCAATCCGTTCGGTCGCCAAATCAGTGCCAAGAAAGCCCTTGCCATACGTGTACAGACGTCGACCGAGTCCTACGTGTCGTACATTATCGACGTCACGGCCCTTTGTGCCAAGGCTGACCCGACCATGTCTGAGGACGATAAGGCTAATCACGTCCTCAAAGGCATTGCTGACGACGCCTTCAATTTACTGGTGTTTACGAACGTCACCAGCGTCGATGCGATCTTCAAGGATTGCCGCCGTCTTGAGCATGCTAAAAGCCGCCGGGTATCCCAGCACATTACGCGACTTCCCAACACAGCTGCTACGTCATCCTGTGACGACCTCTTCCACCAGCCATCGCGATGTGACAACTTGGCCCACATCATTCGTCGTGAGGTCGAAGCGGCACAACCGGCGACCCCTTCATTCCCGTCACCTGATCATTCTCCGGTGACAAACTCCTTGATCCAGGCCGTCGTCCGTCAAGAGTTGTCCAACGTCGGCCTGCAATCCATTCGTTCCGTACGCTCGGAACCTTTGCTTCCACGCGCATCCCCTCCGCGCTCTTCTTACTCCTCTTACGGACAGCGCAACCCCTCCGAATGGCGAACAGTGGACGACAGGCCGATCTGTGTTAATTGCCAACGCATTGGACATGTCGCTCGCCACTGCCGCAGCCGCTGGACTTCTCCGATGCGCTATTCTCCTGATTACCACCCTCGCCCTTCTAGCGCGTCCTTTTCCTTCGCCCTTTCTATGCCCGCTCCATCATCTGACCCTGCGACACCTCTGACACGACCCCGCTACTCCCACTCGCCTTCTCCTTCCCGTCGTCAATCTCGTTCGCCCCCATCACGCCGTGCTCCTTCTCCGACCTACTCGCCGCACCCCGACCGGAAAACTAGACAGTGTAGCTTCTGGAGATGAAGCTGCAAAGACGACATTGGCACAAAATCCTCGCTTCACCTTAACCACGAACAAGAATCTTTTGGACGTTCTCGTCGACAATGTCCCTGTGTGCGCGTTGATTGACACCGGGGAGCATGTGTCCATTATGAGTACTGCTCTTCGCCGTCGGCTCAAGAAAGTTCTGACGCCCACCCCGAACCGATTTGTACAAGTCGCTGACGGAGGGACTGTCGCTATTGTTGGCATGTTCTCTGCCCGACTCACCATTGCTGAGAGACAAACCGTCGTTCTCTTCACCGTCATCGAGTATTGCCCTCGCGACCTCATTTCCGGTCTGGATTTCCTTTCCAATCATTCGGCCCTCATTGACTGTTCGCCCTGCTCATTTCGCCTTGACTTTCCTCTTCTTGTCGATCCTGTGGACCCACCTCCAAGCCGTTTGAGCTGCGTGGATTTTCTTCGCCTACCGCCTCAATCTGTGACACACGTCGACTTGTCCTCACCAGCTGTACCTGACGGTAGTTACGTGGTCGCACCAATTTCCACAGTTATACTTACACATGGTGTTACCGTGCCGCACACTGTGCTGACAATTACTGGCAACCGCACCTGCCTTCTCCTTGTCAAGTTCGCGCTAACCGTGCAAGTTCTGCCTCAGGGGATCTCCTTGGCTATAATTAGCGCTTTGCAGGATGATGAGATCGAGCCATTCACAGTGGAAGATCGTCACAGCTCAGCCCATACCGTGACGTCATCGCACGATACTGACGTCAACATTGAGAAGATGGTTTCCTATGACCTTACACCTGTTCAAGCTGAAGCCCTTTGTCGCGTTCTTGGCGGCTATTGCGACATTTTTCACTTTGGCAATCGATCCTTAGGTCAAACGTCCGTCGTGACCCATCGCATAAACACTGGCGATGCGAACCCTATTCACCGACGTTCATATGTGTTACTGCGTCTGAGCGAACTGTTATCGAACAGGAAGTTAAAAAGATACTTGCAAAGGACATTATCGAGCCTTCCTGTAGTCCCTGGGCTTCTTCCATCGTACTTGTCAAAAAGATGGATGGAACGTGGCGTTTTTCGGTAGATTATCACCACCTGAACAAAATCACAAAAAAGAACGTGTACCCTTTGCCACGTATTGATGACGCTCTAGACTGTTTGTACGGTGCCACCTATTTTTCTTCTATCGACTTACGGTCCTGCTACTGGCAGATATCCGTCGACGACAAGGACCGAGAGAATACTGCATTTATTACCCCTGACGGCCTTTATCACTTCAAGGTGATGCCTTTCGGTCTCTGTAACGCGCCCGCCACCTTCGAACGAATGATGGGCTCTTTGCTTCAGGGGTTCAAGTGGTCCACCTTCTTGTGCTATCTGGACGACATCATCGTTTATTCGCCCACATTTGGCACGCATCCAGACCGTCTTTCAGTGATTCTTGACGTGTTTTGCCGCGCCGGTCTCCAGTTGAACGAGTCAAAATGTTACTTCGCTCGCCGCCAAGTCACCGTTCTTGGACACCTCGTGGACGCCAGAGGCGTGCAACCTGATCCGGTCAAAATGCGCGCCTTTACGAACTTTCCTGTTCCGAAGTCTACCAAGGACGGTCGTAGTTTCGTAGGGCTGTGCTCATATTTTCGACGCTTTGTGAAGGATTTTGCGACTATCGCACGTCCGCTTACCGACCTCTTGAAGAGAGACACCCCATTTTCTTGGGGACCTGACCATGCCGCATCTTTTTCGCAGCTCACTACTCTCCTTACCACACCTCCAATTCTGGCCCACTTTGACCCGTCTGCTTTAACGGAAGTTCGAACTGATGCCAGTGGTCACGGCATAGGAGCAGTATTAGCACAACGCCAGCGTGGACATGACCGTGTTATAGCCTATGCCAGCCGACTTCTATCACCCGCTGAGCACAATTATTCAATCACAGCGCGCGAGTGCCTCACTCTTGTGTAGGCTGTTGCTAAGTTTCGTCCATACTTGTACGGACGCCCTTTCTGTGTCATCACTGATCACCACACGCTCTGCTGGCTATCCTCACTCAAGGACCCCACGGAACGACTCGCTCCCTGGGCATTACGCCTGCGAGAATGTACCTTCTCCGTGGTATATAAAACGGGACGCTTGCACCAGGATGCCGATTGTTTGTCCCGCTACCCCGTCGACGAACCGGCTGATGCGGACGCCATCGCTTGCGTTTTCTCTGTCTCCCAGTTGCTTGAAATCGGCAACGAGTAACGCCGTGATCCTTCATTACGAGCCCTCATCGACAATCTGGAGTCAACGCCTGGCGACGCCTCTCCCCGGATGTTTCTCCTTAAGGAGGGGACATTATACCGCCGCAATCTCGATCCACACGGCCTTGACCTTCTGCTCGTAATTCCATCACACCTGCGTTCGACTGTCCTCCAACAACTACATGACGCTCCCTTGGCTGGACACTTGGGCGTCTCGCGCACATACGACCGTGTACGCCGTCGATTCTTTTGGCCGGGTCTCGCCCGCTCCGTGCGGCGCTACGTTGCCGCTTGTGAGCCCTGTCAGCGCCGGAAGAAGCCCTCCACACCTCCAGCTGTATGTCTCCAGCCGAACGACATCCCACCCGAACCCTTTTTCCGTGTTGGTCTAGACCTTCTTGGACCGTTTCCTCTCTCGGCCTACGGAAATGAACGGGTCGCCGTCGCTACTGATTATGCGACGCGGTACGCATTCACCAGAGCCCTTCCGACAAGTTGTGCTGCTGACGCTGCTGACTTTCTGCTCTATGACATCATTTTAGTGCATGGTTCTCCGCGCCAATTACTCACTGACCGTGGCCGCAGCTTTCTGTCGGCAGTCGTTGAGGACATCCTCCGCTCCTGCTCGACAAAGCACAAGTTCAGCATGTTCTACGAACCACAGACCAACGGCCTCACGGAGCACCTCAACCGGACCATCACCGACATGCTTTCAAAGTAGGTTGCGACCGACCACCACGACTGGGATCTTCACTTACCATATGCGGCGTTCGCGTATAATTCATCGCGTCACGACACCGCCGGCTATTCACCATTCTATCTACTATATGGCCGAGAACCCGCGTTGCCCTTGGACACTTTGCTGCCCTACGGCCACACGTTCAGCCACCTAATACGCCCGCGACGCGATCGCACATGCCGACTACGCGCGCCAGCTCGCCCGCACCCCTCTCGAGGCCTCACAGGAGCATCAGAGACGCCCACCGAATCTATGATTGCCACCATCGCAACGTGCACTTTACTCCGGGTTCTCTGGTGCTTCTCTGGTGGCTTGATATAGCGTCGCCATTTTGGACTTCCGTTAGCTTCCCTGTAAATACATTGTACATAGTATTCCATGGTGCGTCTTTTTATAGGGTATTTTCTTCAAAATTTATTCGTACCAAAAATTTACTATTCGCCCATCTCTATAAAAAAAGCTAAGTATGTAAGGAACTAAATTCTCAGCGTGGTCACCGATGACAAATGCACATTTTTGCACTTATAACGTCGCATCTGCACGCCTTCTTCGATCATTGGTTGGGGTATGTTTTACATGCTGGAGCAGCATATCTCTAGGCCAGAGAATCGCTGATAACTGCACAACCGCCCACCAGGCAAACTGGTCCGTAGCCCGGAGAAGGGCTGTTTAGTTTCTTCTCGCGTAGAAGTGCTTGGAGTTGTGAGATGCGTTTGAGGAGGTGACAGAGAATGAATTCCGGCACCACTATGGTCTGTCTAAACAACTATCATTGGTTGTGCGCTAAACTGGGTACCATTCACAGATGCCGCTGGGCCAGTGGATTTTCAACGGAGAGAAAAGTGTTGTGCATGCTGACAATCTTCGTAAACAAAAGCTGCCAGCAAAATGTCGGTAGAGAATTCTGAAGTGGTAATCGTGATGAATTCCTTGGTTTCCAGCTGACTGCAGCACTCGGGGATGCGGCCACCCGCCAGGCCGTGGTCCTGGAACAGCTGACCACCGAGGCCAAGCTGCACAGGGAGGCTGCCGACCGACAGGCTTCAGCCCTGGAAGCCATCCTGCAGCAACAGGGCCAGGCGTTGCAGGAGCTCCTCTGCGTGGGGACACTGCCGCGGGCCATTGCTGCGGCACTGAAGCAGCCACACAATAATTTTTTATTAGATTTTTGTAAACGTTTTTTAATCAGCAGCAAAGGTTGCTGCAGTAGATTTTTTTGAAAATCTGCAACAAAGTTGTTGCAGTGAATTTTTCTTTAATCTGCAGAAAAGGTCGTTGCAGTGTATAATTTTAAACATGCAGCAAATGTCAGTGCAGTGTACTTTGTTTTTATTTGTAGCAAAGGTGGTTGTGTATAGTTTTAAATCTGCAGCCAAGGTTGTAGAGTATACTTTTAAATCTGCAGCAAATGTTGTTGCGTATATGTTTAAACCTACAACGGAAGTTGCCGTTTTTGTATACTTTCGGAAAACGTCGCAGGTTTCTCTCTTTGAGATACATTTGCCCCAGTGAAACAAGAAACGCGAAATCGCATTAGAGGTACAATACAGCTTTGAAGAAACATATGTTCTTATGAGTTCTACATACAATGTCGCAACGATTGCATAGCCGTTTACTGTGCTTCCAACAACAAAACTGCGAACATGGGTCTTTATTGCTTGTTCTCTTGTGGTGTATAGGATTTTATCATGGTGTTTGTCTTCTTCATTTTATTTAATGTTCACAAATACCGCATTCCACATAAGGGCGTCTGAGAACTTGGACTGTGCACTAGTTTTTGCGTGGCGACTTCGGAATTACTTGCGGGAGCTTGTTTTTGTGTATTGTTATGACTTTGTTGTGCTATGTGTGTATGTGGGTGCAGAGGAGAAGTTGGCGCCTCCTAATGTCTCGATACATATGTTAGAAAATTACGCTCTTTTATCTTTTTACTTAGAGTAAGGGCAACTTTCTTTTACTCAAGTTTATTATACCGGGTAGCCCCGATACAATTTCAGTTCTCAGACAGTGTCCATGCCCTGCATTCTTTTTTTTTAAGCATGATTCAGTATTTCTACTTACCCGCGTTGCAGTCCCCATGCAAACAGGGTTATTGGACTACCCGCCATTTTGTGCGGGGTTCACTCTGGCTCGATGGCAAACTCGGACACCGTGTCCCATTCGCAGTTAAGCCACTGCTTGTGCATAACTGTGAGCCAACATACTTCATAGGAAAGATAGCAAGTTATTATTGTGCCCTAAAGACAGGGACAAGAAAGAAGCACATGACATATGCTAGCAAGTTATTATTGTGCGCTAAAGACAGGGACAAGAAAGAAGCACATGACATATGCGCTTGTGTTGTGCTTCTTTCTTGTACGCGGTTTTTCCCGTGCATAAATAATATGCGCACTTCATCAGGATAGCACATTGCACAACAATGTGCGCCCGTGGAGTCATTCATTGAAAGAAGAACGCGGTTTCATTGAGATGGGCAGCTAATGTAGATGTTTTCACGCTAGAAGTATTGCACTGGACTGAAGAACATAGCAAAACGTAGTCGCAGCGCGATTACTAAAAAATTAAATTATGGGGTTTTACGTGCCAAAACCACTTTCTGATTATGAGGCACGCCGTAGTGGAGGACTCCAGAAATTTTGACCACCTGGGGTTCTTTAACGTGCACCGAAATCTAAGTACACGTGTGTTTTCGCATTTCGCCGCCATCGAAATGCGGCTGCCGTGGCCGGGATTCGATCCCGCGAACTCGTGCTCAGCAGCCCAACACCATAGCCACTGAGCTCGCAGCGTGATGCTCCGGGGAGAAAACAGTGCATTGTATTGCTTGACATGGATGTGATAACACGTCAACAATAAATTCAAAGTGGCTAATCAGCCCCCAGCAATAGTGTGCTTCTAAACTCTGACCTTCTGACGGCATTCGTCTCGCTTTCTTTTCCCACGTGTCATAAAAACGAAAAGAAATAGCTAAGAAAGAGTTGCACCATTACATTGGCTGCTGCCGACGAGGTTACAGCAGGCATCGTACCCTCTGGAGGTGGTCAGCTTGCACGCCCGCAGCCCTTCAAAAAGGTTAACCACGCGGTTGCGCTGCTGCTGGCCCTTCAGGTACACCCCCCCGCGGGGGTGGCAACCGCATGTGTTGTGGTGGTGGGTGCACTTCTGCAGTCTGTAGGACTGCTGGAGGCACCTCACTGTCGTCCTCTACGTGGGCGGGCTCACGTGCAGCCACGGCAATGTTGTGGAGAGCTGCCAAAGCAGCAATGATGGCGGCTGCTCTATTGGGGTTGTAAAGCAGGGCATGGAAAAGCTGCAGGCAGCGGAACCTGCTCTTCGGGACGCCGATGCACCTCTCCAGGACATTGCGCATGCATGACGGTGTGCTCTTTGTTGCAGTGGCCCTTTGTTGTTGCAGTGGCCGTTACGAGCCATGGCTCCAAGGGATAGCTGGAGCCTCCTGCACAAGGTCAGGGTGGCAGTTTTAGCAATATTGTTTTCGTTTTTGCTCACATTTTCAGCACTTATCAAGAAAAGTTTCACCATGGCACAGTTCTGCTTCCAGGTAGCCATGGAGAGGGTTCCTTCGCCACACTCATGCATCGTGACATGACTCTGGGTAGCGGGGTTTGATGTCCTGGATCCACAGGTCTGCGTCGCATATCTGCAGATTAAAATTATTGCAAGTAGTTGTCATACAAGTCCTTTAATACACTTTGTTCTATGAACCTAAGTGAATATCTGCGCACTGTAGCAGACTGTTCCAATACTGCTATGAACAAATCGCAGGCAAGGAAGGACTGGTAGTCAAAGTATCAGCACGCGGAATTGTTTTCGTCAGGGTATTGTCAAAGGCTAGCCCACCTGCTCACTACTGAGAATGCCCCAACTTCCTGGCACCCCCGCGTTTTACCCAGATTACTGCTACATGTTTCAGCTGAGGTTCCACAACACCTCCAACATGAAAAACTGCTGACAGAAAACCAGAACCAAAGAAAAAACTCATTTTGTGCTATTAAAGGCGCATGTTTTGCAACACGTAACGGCCATCATTAAACGTGTGCACATTGAACGATGAGGACTGAGGATCGCAGCACAGGACAGCGAGTACTAAGGCACAATGCAGGAGCGGTATTTCGAATCTATTGACATCGTGAATCAAGTGTCGGGGCTACTGGCGATCGAGCAACGGTAATTTTATGCGCTGTGGAGCCCGCTGAACCGCAGTGTGTCCCACACGGCACGAGTTCACCACTGTTCCATCGCGATATACCCTCGAAACGAATCAATTCCCGCTGTGGATAGATCGAGAATACTGTTCCTATCAGGTTTTGTTCCAATGGTCAGAGTTAACATGACACTGGCGCGGTGTCGTGTTCTTCTTTCCCTTCGTCCTTGTCTGTTTTGCGTTGTTAATTTTACGAAACATAAATCACCCACAATTCGCCCAAGTTTCTCTTCTAATACAGTTTATATTCCTAGTCAAATTTTTTCTAGCATTTTGATGAAGGATAAATACGAAGTATTTCTTGACAAACATTTGCCACTTTGAAAGTATCTATCTACCCATCTACGTCTTGGCATTCCCATAGTAATTTTGTTAACTTGGTATGTACGAAAATTAGTATAGTATGACGAGAGTGTATGGCAAACATAAGGGAACATTAATATCATGAAATGTGTGTTCTGTAGATCACGAAACAGCCGCTACATCTTGGTGCTCTCATCGTCGTTTCATTAACTTGGTTGGCTCCCCGCACACTGCCGGCCTTTTTATTGTTGTAGCCCAACTGAGTTTGAAGGCACCAATCAGCATGTTTTTTTAAGGCATGTTGTATGATAGAAGTGTTATGATTGCCAAAATAGTTCATTTTTGAAATATTTATTTTGAAATATATACTTCGGAAGTATACCATTTTCTTTGGTAGGCAGCCTAAACATAGATGCAATGCATCATTAGATAGAGCTACATGTCTGCTAAACATGTGAGAAGTTACAAAAATATGTTGATTTTAAATTTGGAAGATTATCTTTTGAAATGTTCTTACGTGGATCGCGCAGGTAGCATAAATATATGAAGCCTTGCTGTCTAGCAAGGATACTGCTAATATAATAAGCCCGAGAAATATTTCTAGAAATTTTGGATGGCCTTTTTTTAATCTATACAAAGACAAGCGACATCAATCGCCACAGTCTCATTTCATATTTTTTTCGTGAATGCGAAAATTGGGCGTCAACAACGTCTGAGTGGAACAGCCTGAATAGGGAATATACAAATTTTATAGCCAAGCATGTTCAGGCTGTCTAAGAGTAGTAACATGCAATGCCAGAGGCTTTAAGTAACGTCTGCAGCCGGGCTACTTCATACATAGCTTTTGGAAGTTGTTTTAGGTGAACAAAATAAGACAGGGACAGCACAATAAAAGACGGAGAGGGGCACACCCGCAATTGACTTTTATTTTCCCCCATTCTTCACTTATATACCCTCAGGCATGCGAACAGGAACGTACACAGGTGAGTTCACATGAGATGGAAACTAAACCTGATCATACCCTATCAAACAGGAAACTAAGCTCATTCTCATGAAGTGACAACGGTGAAACAACAGTGATTCAATGAATACAAGGGGCAAGGAGCGCTAGTAACAACGTTTAGTACCGCAATGTAGTGAACCTTGGGAAACAATAATTTAAGATTTGCGATGAACAAATGGGCCCAATGTAAAACAAGTGATTTCGCTTGGTTCTGAGATTAGTCTAAGCCCCCTAAGACTACACTTATAATTTGGATGCAGCACCTTTACTGAAAGTAGCCTGCTGTAAATATGGAGGTCTAGTATTAAAGAGTGACTAATCATGGCACTTCCACATAAACATCATATGCTCGGCAGCCTTCAGGAAACTATGCCTTCTACGCGACAAACTCTAGACTGCTCCGTCTAGTGTTAAACTACTTTCTTGCTTTCCCGTTATTAGGCCAAAACTTGAATATGCTTCCATGTTTTGGGACCCTCACACAAAAATTAACATAAAGAGCCTAGAAATTATTCAAAGAAAAGCAGCACAATTTATTTACAGTAAATTTAAGGCTACTGACTCCCCACTGCATTATTAACCGCAAATGGCATTGAACTATTACAAATTTGAAGAAAGAAAGGTCAGCTAGAGTTTCTTTCAAACTGAATTATTCATAGGCGAGCCTTAGTCACCGCACAATACGTATCCCATCTTGATAAGCAGACCCACTCGTAACCACCACCCTCATTCTCTAGCATCAATCTTCGCAAAGGCTGACACTTTTCGGTACTCTTTCTTTCCGCAAACAAAAGCTAACTGTAATAAACTAATTGAAGCATATACTCAGTGTCCGTGACATGTATACCATTTGTGTAAATAATGTTATTTCATGTAAATCTTAAAGACATATTATAATAAAGTTAAAATTTTTGTTAATCGTCTATCTTATGACCAAAGAATGTGTGTGAAAAACTTGTTACACACTCCTTTCATACTGGGGAGATATTCTCTAAGAGTCCACCTAGTGAACTGTCCATTTCAGCCGCTTCTGATTGGATGCAGTTGTACGAGTGAGGAATATACGAGTGGCCCTAGCCAATCTGGAATGGCCGAAATCGACAGTCCACTAGGTGGCCTGTTACAGAATACCCCCCCCCCCCCACCTGTTCTGTGTAAATAATCTTGTGCATTCTGCTCACCCTGAGTGGACTTGTTGTCCGCAGTATTTTATAAATAAAATAAATAAATAAATTATCTATTGCGGACAATCCTATAGCATGTACAACTCGATATTATGCTACGCGGTGACGACCATAGCAACCTTGTAGTGGCAAGGGCGTAGACGACATAGTATGGTTGCTACTCTCTTTTCCGCAATTATTAGGTTAACATCTGGGAAATATCTGATATTAATCAATCGATATTATTAAGCTCATTGAGGAGACGGTCCTGGGGACGTTGTTTCCGTTCATGTAAACATATGCCTGTATAGGGGTTTTCTTGTAGCAAAGCTAAAAATGTAGTCCTCACAGAACTTCCACTTGAGGGAACTATATAGGCCACTGTCCCTCACATTCTCTTTCTTTTTTCGGCTGCTGTCTTAAGGTAATTACTAAAAAAAAGCTGTTTACTGCGGCCAAGTCTACCTGTCAGTGGAGAATGTACACAACTGTATTCGACCTTCCTTTGAAGCGCAATGTCTACGCCGCCGGGAAAGGCCCTCAAATCCCAGTGACTGTTCCTGGAAGTCATTTTCAACAGGCACGAAGTGTCTCACTCTGACATCCGTAATATTTCCGCCATGCCACTTCTTTGATTCATACGTCCTTTCTCGGCAGTAGATGCTGCGCTCATGGTTTGTTCTCCGATATTCTGTCAGCTTGAGTTTCCACAGAATTCTGGTCTCCCTGCAGTAACTGAGCTTCGGTGCTTCAAGAATGCGGCGTATTGCACCTTCACCCATTCATGAAGCCGTAATGGCACTCATGGTACGTGTGCTAAAATGGTCGGCTACCACCACCTTTAGTTTTGCGTCTTCAATTGACTCAACCTTCAATTCTCTTCAATTGTTTCTCGGATGAACCTTCAACGTTTAGGTCTCCCTCCAAGTGGCATGGAGCGCCGCATTGTAGCGTGATGTCATAGCTATCAGCCCGCTGCTTATACTATTTGCTTATGAATGCAGGTTCTTTGTCAATGAAAATTCATTTTTTTTATTCAGGAAGACCTCAAAGGCCTACAAGGAGGCATAGGGTGAGAGAGCCATATGACACAATTTATCATAATTTACAATCGGTAAAAAAGATATCACTGCATAATAGGATCCGAAAATTCACATGAAACGAAGAAATTTGCATATTTATAGAAAGATGCCAAAAAGAAAAAAAGAAAGAATGAACAGATGAGTATTGCATAACAAACAGAAAGAACAGTAAGAAGTACAGAAAAGCAACACGCTAATTTGCGTTGAGACGGTATACACTGCGTAATTATTTTTAAAAAAACACATTGCATAACGCGTGGCAATGCATTGAAAATGTAAACGCAATGAGACTGATAAGTACCCGCCTACTATCTCAACGCTAAGCATTCTGCGTAGAAAATGTTTGACAAAATTACTGAAAAAGATATCGTAATTTCTGAGCGAAGCAATGCTATCCAGAAGGCTGTTCCAGAGACGGACAGATACTATTTCTCCGTTCAGGAGGCCAATAATACTGGTATAATTATGTCTTGCATTGTGTGCTGTCACCATATCTGCGCATGGCAAATCACCAAAAGAATTAACTGAATCTCGTGCTCACCAAGGCTTTTCTTTCTTGATCTCTGCAAAATCTATGTGCACAAATTCGGAACGCCTTACTGTGTAACTCCACAGATCAAACTCGTCCGGTCATGGACTACATTTCGCCTTGTTTACCTACTGCGAATGACAGGATCTCACATAATCTTTTACATATTTTGTCGTGTTCTCCCATGTGAAACCTTTGTGAAAACCTCATTTAAGTGCGCCAGAAGTCATCATGCCCTCCGACGTCAGGACTGTTACGAAACACGCGAAATACTTTTAGTATTACGGTCTCAGGCACCATGAACTTGCCATTCTATAAGTGAGGGTCGTTACAACATTCGCAGAGCTTTGCAATATTGATCAATTCTTTTTGCAATTTCCACGCCCAAACGAGCCAAGGCATCTACATATCTAAAGTCGCTGCCCGTACGATGAGCTACTTGAATGTCTAACCACTGAATGTTATTTATGCAAGAGGAATAGCAGGCACCTAGGCTCCGATAGGGTCAGAAAAGTAGTCAGTGTTCTGCGGTTTGTACAAGACATTAATTTCTTGCATTGATGTATAATCAGAAATAGCGCAAAACCAATCGAACTACGAGAGCTTCCTTTTTGGTCAAGTGACGAAAAGCAGAACGTATAGGAACAAAATCTTGCAACACGAAGTTATTGGTTGGGAGGAGAGATACTGTTCCTGTAGTATAAGAGAGGCCACGTGCCACAACTTGAGCTGGACGTAGCAGCGGCGCCGTGAGGGGACGCAGCGTGTGCATAAAGAAGCGTTAAAGAGAAACCCGACGTCATAAGCATGAAACGTGGTGGCGATACTGTGTGTCGTTACGGAGATTCACTGACAGTCGCATTAACATCTATAGTCATCCACAGATGCTTTCCGAGGCTTTAAAAAGAAGTGCGACGACAAAGAATTTTCTTTACCACCCTTTCCATTTACCCATTATCACTAAGACTGCACATAGTTTCCTTGTCATCGCACGGCGTATTTCTTCGACTCTTGTTCACGTACCACGCGAACTCAAATGTACTGCCTTTAACTCCCCTAGCCTTCTTTGCGGGTACAACATGCAGCCTTCCAATTTTCTGAAAACATATTGCGCTAGCATCGACGGCACGAATTGTCAGCGCCTTACGAGTGTGATGAGCGGCGAGACTGTAGAAATAGTGTGCAGAAGCGCGCGAAGCACTTTACCGCTTTCATACCATCTGCTGCGCAGTTCGCTTCAGGGTTGCACACACCCGGCATTTGTTATCTGCGAAGCCCCATAGCAGACAGCTGCAAAAAGCTAGGCCGAGCAGTCACTGACATTTGCCATCATTGTGCCTGCTCCTTTCTTTTAAACAATGCTTTCGTACGTGCTCTGAATTCCCCTTCTTTATTCATCGTTATTCCTTTACGCATACGCGGGCTTTAGAAATACGAATAACTTTATTATCCAGAAAGTCATTTGAGCGTGAACTGATGCAAAACATTGTTGTCTGCTTGCGTGAAGAGTTCTTTCGAATCGTGGTAATTTTCTGGAGCGAAACGGCGACCGCGGTTATAGTGTGTATGCAAACTACTGGTGTCTTTATTACAAACCTAAATGTGATTGGGTCCCAGTATCCATTGCCATCTCGGTAACCAACACGACTCAGTGTCGTGTTGGTTACTGGAGCGCTGGAGTGGCGCGGCATTCTGCGAGGTGAGGGGTACTGATGCCAAAAACAGCTATAGAGAAAACTTTAAGGAAAACGAGATTTCTTCCTACCGCACTTTACATTTTAAATATAGAGTGAGAAAAAATCACTGTAGTGCAATAACAAAATAAAAAAATGGCACACTTACAACGCGAACGCCTTAGCGACAAACCTCAAGCCCAGTATACCTACCGCTACGCCACGCATTAATTTATTTCGCTGGCTTCGCGGCCTCAGACAAACGCCGCCGATTGGAAGAGCTGGATAGCAACGCATGCGCTTTAAACAATACACCAGAATGTGGTTGGCTGCGAATAATTTACCACGTCAGCAGACATAGTAGATGCGCTTTCCTCGCTCAACTCAAACTGAAGCCTCTGTCAGGCAGAAAAAAAATTCGGTATCGGATGGAACGCTGTCAAATCCTACAGAGCCGGTTTACTTTCACGATTAGTATTTTAACTTCCACAAAAAATCTTAAATGGTCTGCAATACCCGAGACGCCGCAATCACTGTTACTCCTGATTTTGATGGCCGTTTCTTGTTCCTAACGCTCATCAATGGGCTCAGAATATCATTGTTCTCTATTGCGTCATTAGAGGAATGCAGATGCACGAGTACCCACCTATTGTACTGTTGCCTGCTGGAAGCGCCTTATGCCAGTAAAGCCGCCATGTCAAGTATGGCGCTCTCATGCAGCTCTATCGAAGGACCCGCAAAGTCCTGGGAAGTTGTCAAGATACATATGCGATGCACCAAGGAAATATGTCACCTTTGTTCAATAACGTGCACCAATCGGGAGGTCTGTGTCATCACACACCTGAGTGAACGAAGCAACGGTGAGTGTGGCCGGTCGCCTTCGGCGTCTGCACTAGTGCGTATGCTTACAAGCTGTCGCGTCCGTGCACACCACTCCTTCTGCGGGCACAAAAACAAAATCATTTATTGATCATCACGGACGCAAGATGAACTCTTGAGTGATTTTTCTTTGCGATACTCGTTGATTACCAAGTCAAGAAGCGCCGATCGCACGTAGACGGGGTGTATGGTTGTACAGAGATGTTGCCTTTTGTGTATATGGCAACGCCTCCTGCTTGCGAGTCCATTGCTGCTCATAACTATTTCAGTAAACCCATCCACTTCAAACAATGCATCTAAATGTACTTGTTTCATTTATTAATATTTAATAATAATAATAATAATAATAATAATAATAATAGGGGCGGAGTGCTTGAAGCCTGCTTCACCTCCACCGCGGTTCAAGTTGTTCATGTACAAGTTGTCATGAGCGAAGAGTGGCATCCTTGCTATTCACCCGAGTCATGACTGCATTGGCTTTGCCCAGTCGCTGTCTCGTCCCTCTGACTCCCCTGTACGATTCTATCTGCCCTGTACGATTCTTTTCTTTCTCTTGACTCTTGCACGTGAGTACAAAGGCTAGCGCTACACCATCTGCAATGCTTTTTCCTGGGCGCTAACGCACAAATACAGCTGTCCAGAGGGCATTGTGTCGCCGGCCAGGAGAGCTCTATAAGGCATTGCAGCAACAGCAATTTTAGCTCCAGAGGGCATTGTGGCCACGCCGCGGGAGCCCTTGCTGAACAGGTCTCCTTGGCCCCTCTCCCCTTCAATACCATCTGCAATATACACGTTCTCAACCACCGCCCGACAGCAGCAGCAGCCGCAGTGGACAGTCGAAGGAAGAACCGAAAATGCCTCGCTGTAAGAGCCGTAGGCCAGGGGGTCTCAAGTCCCGCATTTTCCTGACGTGCATGTGGTCTGTAATTACTCTGGTGCGTGCCGTGGGTATGCCCATGGCAGCCCTCTCCCCTCCAAAACTTCTCGATACTGTTTGAGGTGCGTCTTCAAGCCACAAGTGCCGCAGCTATTGCCTACCAAGCACCATGCGCGCGATCGCAGACGGCACGCTTCCTCGCCGCCTTCCTCCTTTGTGTGCAATGAGCCAAGCCACCAACTTCCTCTTTACGCTTTCACCGGCACCTACAGTATACGGCGAAATGCCACGATCTTATCGCTCTTCAACATATGTGGAACATCACGGCTACGACTCCGGTGGAAATACGCCCGGAGTGTCCGCATAATTGCTATTTCAAGAAAATGTGGCTTTGGTAAAGCCAGTCAGAAGGGGCGCATATGACCGCGGGCGGACAGTCAAGAGAACGTTGCCGTCGGCACATTGCAGCTCCAGCTCCCGCTGTCGCGGGAGTTGGGGCATCATAAAGTGATGATTTCCATTTTTTGTGTAAGTGCATTCTCGAAAAAAAAGCTCTAAGCACTCGCCGATCACATTACCGGCTTCAACCGCTACCTTAGCATTTAGCCTCATTTCAGTAAAGTCGAATCTGTTGCTCCAACCTCACGTCCTTGCCCCTCTAAACAGCGATCGTCTTCCCAACTCCTTGAGGATCAGACAGATGAAGGTTATGGTGTCCTCACCATAAAATTAAGTTACGTTTATTAGGGTACATCTGCAGAGAGCTGGATTGGAAGCTTAGGCTCAAGACCCACCATCGTGCAGACGACAACGAGGGCATGGTAAACGACAGGCAGGTAGAGAGAAAAACTGCTTTTTATATATAGTTGGTAGTCAGGTCCTCTTAATCACTTATTCTTTCCTCTATCCAGTTGAGCGCTGTGATTTGGAATGCCGGGAAACGCCACCTAGCCTGAACTCGTGCGCTTTCATATAAAAAAAGTTTGCATTGTAGCTCTTATAGCGAAGCATTGATGTCATTGCTGGCAAAGAATTGTTACGGGGATGTTGGGAGTATAGAAAGTCTGTATTTACAATATATATGCAAGATGAGTCAGGGCAGTTAAGATGGCTGACCACCAAAACACGCAGCAGCCAGCCTCCTGCGGTCTTTTTCCTCTCTTTTCTTTCATCCTTCCGTAACAGGACCCCCGGGTGGTGAAGCGCCGTCTCGGCTCCTGGTAGGCAAAGAATTGCGAGCGAAGTACGGCTTCAGCCGCGAAACATGCACGACGTCAACAGGCGTTGGACTTGAGGATGCATCAACCTGAACTGGCGAAATCTCGTAATTTACGTCGTTAACTTGACTTAGGACTTCATAAGGCCCTGTGTAGAAAGAGAGAAGCTTCTGGGAGAGGCCAACCCGACGACATGGTGGCCAAAGGAGCACCCAAGCACTTGGCACGAACTTAACATCGCGATAGCACTGGTCATAACTCTTTTTGTAAGTGCTGCGAGGCTATTAAACGAGATCGGGCGACTTGACGTGCCACGTGAGTGCGATCGATGACTTCACGAGCATACTCAGTTGCAACACGTGGCACAGAAGGGAGGATGGTCGCAAAGGGCAGAGTGGGATCGCGATCATACAAAAGATAAAAGGGTGAATATACTGCGGTGTCACGTGGGGACGAGTCATATGCGAACATCACGTATGCCAGCGTGGCATCCCAGTCGCGGTGATTGTTGGAGACCTACATCGACAGCATCTCTGTGATTGGTTGAGACGTTCTGTAAGACCGTTCGTTTGTGGGTGGTAGGTGGTGGACGCCTTGTGCTCAGTGGCCCAAGAGCGGAGGTGGTCGTTGACAACTTGAGACAAGAACGAGCGGCCGCGGTCAGTAAATAACTATCGAGCTGCACCATGGTGGAGAATGAGGGCGTGAAGGAGAAAATCGGCGATGTCTGTTGCGCAATTAGTCGGAAACGCCTTTTCGATGGCGTAGTGTGTCGCGTAATTAGTAGTGACGGCGATCCACTTATTCCCTCAAGCCGTCATCGGAAAAGGGCCAAGCAGACCAAGATATCCGCGAAAGATAGGTTCAGATGGAACTTCAATTGGATGAACTCATCCGACAGGTGGCAGGGGAAGTTTCTTCCGGCGCTGCACAATTCGCAAGTTACGACGCGAAGACGCACAGAGCGGTGGAGACCTGACCAGAAGAACCGGCGTCGTGCGTGGTCGTATGTACGCAAAACTCCAAGGTGTCCTGCCATCGGTGCATCGTGAAGTTGTTCGACGGATCGTAGATGACGAAGAAAGACAAGGAGAAACTCAGAGCCGTCAGGTATGATATTGCGGCGGTAGAGGATGCCATCCTGCAGCACGAACATGCGGTACTTGCCGTCGATGTTACTAGATTGCACTCCGGTGATGATGGACTGTAAGGGTTCATCGCGTTGTTGATCAGCGCGCATGAGGGTCATATCAGTAAAAGCCATCACACCATTCACCAGATCATGCGCAGCAGGATCAGGAAAATCTACGGGGTGATCAGAGAGGCAGTCAGCGTCCATGTGGAGGCGTCAAGACTTGTAAATGACAATAAATGAAAATTTCCGTGAGCCGCAAAGCCAGCGACCAAGCCTTCCTGTCGGGTCCCGGAGGGAAGACAGCCAGGAGAGTGCATGGTGGTCTGCAACGACCGAAAACGTGCGGCCGTGCAAATATGGCCGGAACTTCGCGAGAGGCTAAACTAAAGCCAAGTACTCCTGCTCGGTGATAAAGTAATTTCTCTCGGCAGGTGACAGCAGGCGGCTGGTACTCGGTACCATTCTGTTTTGGGCGAGAACAGCGCCGATGCCATGGCCGCTTGTGTCAGTGTGGACTTCGGTTGGTGCAGATGGATAAAAGTGGGCAAGTATGGGAGGGGTGATCAGAAATCCGATGAGAGCGGAGAACGCGTGAGCCTGCACCGGGCCCCATGAGAATGGTGTGTTCCTCTTTAGAAGATTTGTCAAAGGCCGAGCAACGTCGGTGAAGTTTCTGACGAAACGGCGAAAGTGAGAACACAGGCCGACGAAGCAGCGCACGTCAGAAGCAGAACGTGGCACATCGAAACTGCGTGCGGCGCGAACTTTTTCTGGATCTGGTTGGACACCAGATGCGTAAAAGAGATGTCCCAACACGGTGATCTGACGGCGCGCGAAATGACACTTCGTGGAGTTCAGTTGAAGGCCGGCTTTTCGGAAGACCGCAAGAATGGCCGCGAGTCGAGTAACGTGGCTGCCGAACGTGCGAAAAAAACCAATAACGTCGTCAAGATAACAAAGACAGGTGGTCCATTTGTAGCCTCGCAGAAGAGAGTCCATCATACGTTCAAATGTCGCAGGAGCATTGCATATGCCAAAGGGTTTGACTTTCAACTGATATAAACCATCTGGCGTGATGAAGGCCGTCTTCTCGCGGTCCAATTCATCAATTGAAATCTATCTGCCAGTAGCCTGATCGGTGATCGATGGTCGAAAAGTGTTTAGCTCCGTGCAAGCAGTCCAAGGCGTCATCGATACGTGTTAGAGGGTAGACGTCTTTTCGCATGATCTTGTTTTAGTGGCGATAATCGACACTGAAGCGCCAGGTGCCACCTCATTTTTTTAAAGGACAGGTGAATCCCAAGGGCTTACTGATGGCTCTATGGCCCCTTTGCGGAGCATTTTGTCCACTTCTGATTGCATGCCTCAATGGTCAGTATGCGATACACAATAGGGACGCCAATGAATAAGATCCGTCTCTCGAGTGTTTATACAGTGGTGAACAACAGATGTGTAGCCTCAAGGCTCATTGCTATAATCAAAGATGTCACTGTACGGTTCGAGCGGGATACGCACGTCCGTGGACTGTGCAGAGGTGAGGTCACGTGCAATCATTTTCGAGAAGTCATCCATTAAGGAACCAGAGCAGTGAGCTGCAATTGGCACTAATAAACCACTGTCAGTCTTGAGACTCTCATTGTCAAATTCGGAACTACTAGAAACGCTGGCCAAGAGCATGCCGGCCGGAAGCACTTGATGGCACAGGCTAAAATTCAGAAGCCGTAGAACGACGTCGTTATTAGTAACCATTACCAGCGCATGCGGAACAGCTACGTTCCAGTTCAAACGCACGTCGACGATGGGGCAAAGCACATATTCACCGTCAGGAACCTGTGGCTTGGCGGTCAAAGTGACGTAAGTAACTGCCTCGAGTGACAGACGGACCTCGTGAAGGGAGCACAAGTGCGGTGGGCAGTGCTCGGATCATCGGCGAGTTGAGGCAGTTCTAACTGAAGAACACCGCTTGCGCAGTCGATGAGAGCAGAATGATTAGATAAAAAGTTCAATCCCAGAATAACGTCGTGAGGGTAGTTGTCGATCAGAGCAAAGAGAACAGAAGTAGGGCGGCCGACTATACTTAAACACGCAGTACACATTCCAAGAAAAACCAGCACGCCGCCGTCGGCCACACGAATCACTTGTGAAGCTGCTGTAGTGAGGGCCTTTTTTTAAACATCTACGTAGGCTAGCACTCATCACAGATGGGTGGGCTCCAGTGTCGACGCGTGCGTGGACCGGTACGCCGTCTATTTTAACGTCAATTACACTTCTCTTTGTGGTCGCATACAGAGGATTTGCTGCAGTAGTAATCAATGTAGCCTCACCACTGAGGGCTGCATTTCTTAGTTTTCCGAAAGGGTGCGGCCAAAAGTCCCGGGGACTAAAGGCGACGTGGCTGCGGCAAAGGGGAAGATGGGCGACATGTATCTGGTGAACGACATCGCTGTCCGTGAGGCGATGGTGAGTAACTGTACCACGTGTTCATAGCAGAGTTGTCGGCACTGTTAGACTGTGCGGTGGGCCAAACATTGCAGGCATTTCCATCAAAATGGCTCAGGTTGGTCAGCGTACGAGGTGTTGAGGTCCACGAGTTGTGACAGTATCGGGCGACATGACCAATGCGGCGATAGGTGAACCTATTGGCTGGTCGTCCGCAGTTCTCCACTCATTCAGGTTGCGATAGCGCGTAAGGAAGCGTAGGAGTGGAGCGAAAATAGTAGAAGGGCGTTCGTTGGGAGCCGGGGTTGGCGGCAGCACAGACAGAATGTAAAGCAACGTTTTCAAGTTCCCTGAAAATGATAGCTTGTACTAGCGGAACAGAAAAAGGGGTAGCATCAGGGCTACCTGAACAGAAAGCTGAGGGTGCCATCGCTTCCAATTCACGTCGAACGATTCGCCCCACATCCTTTGATGGCTACGCATGCTGCTGCGTGGGTTGTTCTTCACACATTGAAGTTGCGGCAGTATTGGGAAGTCTGGCGAATGGGTGCATGACGCGTCGGCTTTTGGCCTGCTAGAATTGTCGTTACACGTTGATGGCAGTGTAACAGGCGTGTTCGTCTCAGCAACGCGGGCACGGCGTCTGGAAAAGGACCACTAACACAAGGCTGCTACAGCCCCAAAAAACCGATAGAGTAAGACACACACGAACGTCAACGTCATTCTCTGTGGTGGCACAGAACTGGCGCCGAAGTGCTCCGGTACAACACTCCCCGGGTAGAAAGGAGCCAACCTGGCGACCTAGGCAGAATACAGCACAGTCGGGTCGTAGCATGGTTTAAGGCGCAGGACATATGTTTCGCGCCCTAGGAAACTATTGTCGGGAGCTGGCTCGACCGGCTCGACGACATAGTTGACGGGCGACGTTTTCTCTAGAAGTTGGAAGGACTGTGGTGTTTGGACAAGAGCTTGGTAGAAAGGCCGAGAGTGGTGGATGCAACCCCTAGCCAAACCAGCGTTTTGGGGGAATAGTGGGCAGTAGATGCAGAGGCGTCATGGCGAGATTTTCGACGACATTGGTCTTGCGTGGTAAACGAACGCGCCAGTTGACGGCATTCTTCTGCATAAGCAGCCGCTTCAGAAACAGGTTTCGCTTCATGAACGTCAGGTCGGTACGGCAGGATTCTGTCTATGCACTACGATGGTTCACTTCCATAGAGAAAAAATTGCGAGAAACCAGTGGTAGCTTGGGTGGCAGGGTTATTAGCGTAGGTTATGAATGGAAGTACCCGGTGCCAATTCGTGTGATCGTCGGACACGTACATCGCCAGCATGTCGGCAAGGGTACGGTTGAAACGTTGCGTCATGCCTTTAGTCTGAGGATGATAGGCTGATGCGGTGCGATGTACAATCTGACATTCCTTTAAGAGGGCTTCGATGACGTTTGAGAGAAACACGGGGCCCCGGTCGCTTAGTAATTCACGTGGTGTCGCAGAATGACGTCATGAAGAAGGAAGTAAGCAACGTCTTTCGCGGTAGTGGTTGGCAGTGCCGATGTTTCAGCATGCCGTGTGAGGTGGTCAACGGCGACAATGACCCAATGGTTGCCGTCAGGAGTGTTTGGAAGGGGACCGAAAAGATCGACTCCAACGCAGTCGAACGGTTGAATAGGGCAAGGCAATGGCTGTAGAGGACTGGCGGTGCTGTGAGGAGGTGTCTTGCGGCGCTGACACGTACGGTGAACGTAGTGATACATGCCGCACCAGTAGTACCGTATGCGAAGACGGGAGTACTTTCTGTGTCTGCTAGCGTGGCCACTTTGGGGGTCATCGTGTGAAACGCTGCAAATGTCTGAACGCAGATGTCGAGGAATTACAAGGAGCCACCTGCGGCCATCGGTTAAGTGCGACGGTACGACAAGCGTTCGCGAATGGCAAAGTGTGGAGCTTGAAGGCGAAGGGTGCGTGAGAGTGAGTCAGGCGACGCTCGAAATATATGGTCAAGCAGCGAAGGGATACAGGGATCTTTGCACTATTCCGCTGGTATGTCGGTGATGGTAAGGGATGATGAATCGCAGGCGGAAGCTGTTGAGCAGACAGGTTCAGAAGGTAGGGGAGAACGGGAGGGGGCGTCAACGTCCAAGAGTTTTCTGCCCGAGCGATAAATGACAGGGATATCACATTCTTGAAGGCGTAAAGCCCAGCGAGCGAGGTGTCCAGTGGGATCTTTCAACGACGAAAACCAATACAGGGCATGGGGGTCGATGACAACGTCAAACTGGCGACCGTAAAGCTAAGTACGAAATTAACCGATTGCCCAAACAATGTCCAAGCATTCCATTTCCGTTACGGAGTAATTTGACTCTGCCTTTGTTAGTTTATAGCTGGCATATGCCACAACATACTCGTCAAATTTCAGTCGGATTTCAGTCAGTGCTCTAGGATCAAAGCGACGCATTTTTGGAGGGGATGTTAGGAGTAGGCGAAGCGTTGTAAATGACTCATCACACTCGGTATGCCAAGTTGAGATTTCAGTGCTGCCGGCAAGAAGCTGCGTCAAGGGGGCGATAATGGAGGCTAAACTGCGGATGAAACACCAGAAGTACGAGCACAAGCCGATGGGGCTACGGAGCTCCTTTAGAGTGCAGGGCTTGGGGTAATCGGCAACCGCACGAAGATTTGCCTTCTTTGTTGCCTTCTTCGAGACTGCGAAAGTTGCCTTCTTTCGAGACTGCGTGGCCTAAGATCGCAAGTTCACGGGCGCCAAAATGACATTTTTTTCAAGTTTAGTTGCAACCCTGCAACAGTGAGACACTCGAGAATTTGTTCAAGGCGAGTGATGTGAGACCAAAAATTTGCAGAAAATACTACTATATCGTCTAAGTAGCACAGACCAGTCTGCCATTTGAATCCTCTGAGAATAGAGCCCATCATCCCATCGAAAGTTGCAGGCGCGTTGCAAAGGACGGAAGACATCACATTAAATTCATATAAACCATCAGGAGTGACAAAAGCCGTTTTTGGGTTGTCGGATTCAGCCATAGGCATTGCCAGTAGCCGGAGCTCACATCCATCAACGAGAAATATTCGGCTCCTTGAAGGCGGTAGGGGATAGACATCCTTGCGTATATTCTTGTTCGGTCGGCTGTAATCAACGCAAACCCTGATGCCGTTATAAAGGACAGATGCCGCTAGAAAACTTCGAATGCTCAGCCGTGACATCACGTTCTCCTTGTGCAACGCAGGAAGTTTTCAAAACAACCGACTCCACAATCTTGACTCCTCTCTACGCCTTTGCATTGCAGCTGGACTCTGCCATCGCGAAGCTACCCTGCTTTGTCCAATATGGCTAGGGGTGGCTTTCACCAAGTCTTTTGCTTACCGAATTGGATGGGCCGACGACGCCTCGTGTGAGGACTGTAGTAACGAGCAGACTCTTCAACACCTTTTTGTGACTGTCCTCGCTATAGTTTACAGAAACAATCACTCGCAATCCCGATAGCGCGCTTTGAACGAGGACCTCGCACAGAGGAACTTATTTTAAAATGCCGCCATCACAAGCCATCGCAACAGAGGGCGACGAGGGCATTGTTGCGGTGCAAACGTAAATTTGACTGTGAGATGTAGAGTTTAAGTTCATCAAAGTTATGATCTGGTTCGTTGAAATGTTCGGCAACGGCTCTGTCAAGCTCTTTAGCTGTGTCCGCGCGATGTCTATTTAATTTGACGTTCATTGATTGTCCCGTTTCGCCAATATGTGCTATCTAGGTGATGTCGAATTGCCTGCGCCAGTAGTGACATCATTGCTCTCCGTCGCAGCCGAGCGCGCGCGCAGCAGTTCCTCTCCGGCTCAGAAATGGGTAGGCCACGCGTCATGCGTACTCCTGAGGAGCAGAAAGCTTTCGATCAGCAACACTGCGACTAGAACAGGGAACAAGCTCGTCTAAGTAGTGCCGATGCTGCAGCCCGGGCGCAAGAACAGGCTCGTGCAGCCGAGCGTAAGCAGCAACTCCGTACCGAAGATCCGGCATCCTACCAAGCCGTCCTTCAATGAACCGTCGGAATAAACCAAGTGATAAACACCGAGGCCACACGTTTCAGCGTCACTAGTCAACCATCTGTACAGAGTGCTTAGGCGCTGATTTATTTAAAATAGGATATGTAGTAGGGAAAGAAAGCAAAGAGCGAAGAATGTCCAGTCCAATTTGAAACGCTGAACAAAGAACAAATATAGTCACAATACTTAAGAAGAAACTTGGCAAATGGCCAAGGAAAGAATGGGAATACAGTGAGCTTCAAAGTATAATAACGAGAGAAATATGAAAAGGGAAGCAACACGTTTGTTGGATAAGAAAACGGAAACAAAAAACCTTGTGGAATACATAGACACGGGGAGTGACCGACAGGCGACATAAGGCATCAAGACAACACAGAGAGGCAAAATAAGTGCAGTTGCCGCAGGGTAAACTAGACAGAAAATGGGAAGTATAACGGGAGAAAAAAAATTACAGTTCATGTACTGGTTCAGCCAAGAATAGAAGGTGAAACTGAACGTTGGTTATCAGAAATACGGGAGAAGAAGGAGGCCATGCCTAGAATATTTTGTAGCCACATAAACTTATTAGGCAGGACGTCTGAAACGATAAAACGATAAAAAACACAACGATAAACATCATATCCTACACGAACATGGAAACAAACTGGAAAGGGACACGGCAATAAATTACATCCGAAAAATAGCAGCCGGATCTTTCCAAGGCAATGAGAAGGTTCTAGTTGAGGAAAAAACAGCAAGATGGAAAAGGAGCTGGTTCTGAGAAATATCAAACAGAAGAAATCCGAAGAGAAAATTCCTGAGCGCACAGCCAAAAGATTCGACAAGTTCGCGTTAGGCTGGTTAACGAACTAGGACCAAAAAGTAAGGATGTTCTGTTCAAAACAGCGTAAGAATACTTACAACATGGGCAAATACCAGACAGCTGGCGGCATGCTAAAGTGAATTTAATTTATGAAGGACAGGGAGAAAGAGCGTGAATGCACTCGTGTAGACCGTTGACAATTACATCGGTAATATACACGTTAGCAATGCAGGCGATTAAATTAAAACTGCAAGCATGGACAGAGAATAATGGCATATAGGGAGAACTTCCAAATGGCTTCAATATGGTAGGCGCCTGGATGATAAGTGACTGATAACTCAGTGCATTGAAATATCCAGATTAGAAAAGAGGCCGCTTCATATGGATGTTTTAGACATTACTGGAGTGTTTGACAGCGTAGACGGCAACATTTTGTGGGAAATTCTGGAACGGAAAGGCTTACGCGACGATTGTGTACAGGTTTTTTGTGAGATTTACGTAGAAAATACCGTTTGCTTTGAATGGAAGGAGAAAAGCAGCGAAGACAAAGTTGATATCAACAAGGAACTCAAAGAATGGTGCCGTTTATCCCCACTGCTGTTTATGATGCACATGGAAAAGATGGAAAGAGCACTAGAAGTAATCAACATCGCATTTATTCTCCCATACAAACTAGCGGGCACAGTACTAGAGCAGCAGCTTCCAGGTTTATTTCATGCGGACGACTTTGCGTAGCTTCTTAAAAAGAACCGTGATATGCAACGTGTGGCTAATATCTGTGGACAGGAAGGGGAGCGTTGTAGATTGAAACTTAGCGTTAGAAATCAGGTTGTAGGGTATCAAATGCAAAACGTTAACAGTTAGTTTAATACAAGGTCAGGATATACTTCAGTTAAAAGAATACAAATACCTTCGCATTTGGATAAACGAAGGAAATAGATATATGAAAACACAGGCAAAAATATATCAAAAAGTAAGAAGGATGTGGCCATAGTAACGAACAGAGCGCTATATGGATACAATAGGCACGACGTGCTCCGTGGTATTTGGGATGGTGTAACGATTCTAGAAGTTACATTTGGAAGTGTGGTTATTTGCTTCAAGTCTGGGGTACAGTCAAGACTCGGTGGCAACCAAAGGTCAATGGCACGCCTTGCAGAGGGCGCCCATGGGAAACTACAAATGAAGCTGTGCAAGGTAATATGGGCTGGACAAGTTTTGATATGAGGGAAGGTCAGAGTAGAATTGCTTATTCAAGAGTTCAAGAGTTCTTTATTTGCATATTAATAAGGTTACAAATAGGGATTATACATACATACAGAGGGAGGTCCCATAGTCAACAGACTGTACAGGGGACCTCCCATTACAAATGAGTAGGATATATAAATACAAAGCAGCTATATGAAAACACAAAAGACACCATATTAAGTTAGTCACTAGCTTACGCTGTAAAACATTTAATGACACAAAGCACATATTAATAAAATCATAACGATCACATTGTTATATTGAGTGCAAAAATTTACGAAGGTTTGATTTGAATGTGTAAAAATGAGAGGATATCTTAATATGACACGGTAATGAGTTCCAAAGTAGTGTGGCTGAAAAATTAATTTAGCATAATTAGTTCTAGGTTTTGGTAGTAAATAGCTGTTGGTAGAAGCGAAACGGGTAGACGTGGAATATGGATACTGGCTGGCAGTAATTATAGAGAAAGGGAGCTTTCCGTTAACAGATTTATAAGCAAGTATTCCAAGTGAGTATTTATTTAGTTTCTGCAACGATAAAATGCCGTTAGATCTGAGCAATGGAGATGCTTCCAATGTGTAGCTGCTACGTGTAATGATGCGAATTGCTTGATTTTGTGTATGCTGTAGTGGAGATAAATGTGTGGGATACGTGTTTCCCCATGATGATATGCAATAATTAATATGCGTGTGAATAAAAGCGTAGTAGAGGGAGATGAGTGCCTTCATGTTAAAGAAATTGCGAACTTTAATTAATATTCTAATTCCATATGCTGCCGTCTGCTGCAGTCGTCCTATATGAAGGACGACTGAGGACATGGAAGAAAGTAAGTGGGTTGCTGGAGCGTTCAGATATTTTTACTTGTAAAAAAACACTGATTCGGCCTGGAGGAAAAAACGAGGAAGCATACCCGTAAATATGAGACCGGTATACTAAATAACATGCCAACAAAGAACTCCAAACGCGAAGTCAGACAGGCTGAGACAACCTCTTGGCTGGCGGCAACGGAAAAAAAAACGTGCTTTGAGTAACTACGTAAGAGGAAAAAATCTAATCTGAAAAGGAACAATTTATGATTACTCAAAGGGAAGCTCTTTACCTTCAAAGCCAGATCAGGATGCTTTAGAAAGCTCACTTCCGGCTTCTTCGGCCGCCTCAGCGTGTCCCGTAATCAACGTGGCGCTCGCGATGGCAGTTTACAACTGCGATGGCGCGTGCGCTTCTCCCTTCTCCATAACGCGCGGCGTCTACGCCGTTGAAGTTGATGTTGCCAAACTTCTTTTGAACGACGCTTGCTCATTTCTCGTGTCTCCCGATGTGGTGCGTGGGGTGCATGTTCTTGGACAGCGGCGGGATGGTCAGGCAGTCGCGGACTGAGGCCGCAACCACCGTCTTTTCTCCCTGCGGAGTGTAGTACGTGATGCCGAACGGCTCGAAGATGCGTGGACCTGTCTTCGGTCAGGATAATCGTTCGTATTTCACAACCTCGTGTGCCTCGATTAACTCGTCAAGTAAGTTGTGAAGTCCGAGCTCTGGAAACTTGTCGGTGTTTGCGTTGAGTGGAACCACGACCGCCCTCTTGAAAGCCTTTCGTATCATGCATTCAACCTTCTTTTTTTTCCGACCATATCCACTTCGGGTAGGGGCAACATACGTTATGCGAAGTGTTCTTATTAATTGTTCGATATGTTGACTTCTTTTCATCGCGCTTGACCGTTTTGTGTGAGGATGTGTCACACAAATACTGCCACCTGTTTGGATTGGGCCTAACATTACAGCAGCACAATGCAGAAGTTCCCTAAAGAAAGGCGGCATAGTCAGGCCTTTTGCTTATGAATTCTTTATTGACTGCCATTCGTTTCCTAGTGTTTCCTCCCCCCGATGCATATCTCCCTTGTTTTGATGAACTTTATTTATGCTTCTCATATCAGTGCGGTGCATTGAATACCATCTTGCATTGTGAATGGTGCAACATTCGTCACCAGACGCCTCTTTGTCCTGTCTGTATGCCGCTGATTTTACATAACAAATAGGGGATCGTACTTGTATGTTATTTTTGCTGCAACACGATTTATTTCCGTTTCTGATTGAATTATTAAACTGCTATTTTTCCAATTTCTCGACCATGATAAGGATATCAGGGCCAGTGGTCTGAGTATTTTAACCTCTTGCAAATAGCTGCTCATTAAGAACTTAACTACCTACTTTCGTTGTTTCTGCGTCGAAACCACGAGAAGCTTGAATAAGTGTTGGGTTTACTGCCGCTTCAAAATGACTGCTTGCTAAGACAATTGCCTAATTAAAATAGCTTCCACTGTACAGGTCCTTACACTTCACATTCGCCTTACTTCTACCCAAAAAGCGCCAGTGAACGCAGTCTAATTATTCTCGCTATGCAAGTATCTCTTCAATGAAACGAACTCTTAACCTACCTGATTTTTCGTCACGTCGCAAATCTTCCTGTCTC
Source organism: Dermacentor albipictus (assembly GCF_038994185.2). NCBI lineage: Eukaryota > Metazoa > Arthropoda > Arachnida > Ixodida > Ixodidae > Dermacentor > Dermacentor albipictus. The sequence goes on along the minus strand of NC_091828.1, from coordinate 21,777,188 downwards.
TCTCTTTTTCACAAAGTTTTTCATTTGAACCCCTTTGGAAGAAGCCCTTCTTGCCCGCACTGGCCACAGTCCTAAAGTCGGGGTGCCATATGTGGCTGTACAAACCGGTACTTTGACTCATTCAGCCCCAAGAAAAGCACGGACTGGAATCGCCTCCCCGCATCAATCGCACTCATCACCGACTCTACCAACTTCAAGACCGCTGTTCAGAATGCCGTTTGTTAATATTTTTTCTTAATCCTTTGTGTTTGTATCTTTACTGCATTGCTTTTATTTTAGACTCCACTCCCTTCTGTATCACCTTCGGGCCTTGAAAGTACGTGAAATAAATAAATAAATAAATAAATAAATAAACAAATAAATAAATAAATAAATAAATAAATAAATAAATAAATAAATCTTGATATTTGTCTTACATTTATCCTACTAAAATCTCGTCCATAAGTGGCATCGCTTTGCCTGGAAATCTGAAGCGTGCGTAACAGCTTAGTTTTCTTCTTTTTTGCCATTAAACAGCGTCATTCTACGCAAGCAGCTCTTGCTGTAACGATTTAATCTATTTGATCAGCTGATAAGATGCTGCTGACAATTTACCAGAAAGTGAACGGCTGCGCTGGGCGAGCAATCTGGTGCTATGCGGAACCGAGATTATGCGCTTACTTCCGGGTGAATCAGGTTGCAGCAGTCCAGAACTTTTGCTCAGTTTACAAATGGCACCACTGAAGCTTCGTTCGCAATGTGTGGTGGGTAATTTCAGTTCAACAATAATAAGCGGAACATATCCAAGCGTTGAGATGAACGTCCCTGAGAATGATATTTGGACTGAGACAGACCGGCCATGGCGGCCGCATTTTGATGGAGGCGAAATGCAAAAACATCCGTTTATTTAGATTTAGGTGGAAGTTAAAGGAACCCAGGAGGTCGAAGTTAATCCGGCGTCGCCCACTGCGGCGTGCCTCGTAATCATATTGTGGTTTTGGCACGACAAATCACTGTTTTTAGGGCCGAGACTGCCACAAGCTGCATGTTATGAGCGGCTATTTTTCTTGCTCCGGGTGCTCATTTTATTGCAGAAGACGCGCTCAAGCAGTTGTTCATGCATGTAGAATGTTAAAAGTAGTTACATGAAAGTAAAGCGATGGTTGCGGAAATTCATAAGCCTAGAATATTGAGGTTGCCCCTCACACACAACCACAGCGGCAGTGGCGTTTGCATGCCCTCTCATGAATAGTTGATCCTCTAGCAGCGGGCGCTGGCTCTATGTAAAACCGATGCGGCAGTGGCCTTACCAGAAAAAGACATGGAAGGACTCGGGCAATACGTTGTGTTTCTGTATTGATTCAATACTAAACACATTACCGTGGGCAGCTATCTTCAGATAGGTTCTTTCGATTTGTTAAATTATTTGAATAATGCTTTATTACATATTGATAAAAGTACAGTCCAATATTAGACAGAGCAAATGGTGTCCTCAATTTACGGAACACATTAGTCATAAACTATTGCCTAAATGGAAACGCCGTGACAACAAAATCCATACTCTTTCGTCTGAAAAACAAGCCTGTAAATTTTGATGCGGTTCTCATCATTAACTCTGTAACTGTTGAAATTTTGCCTCTAGGTGCGCATTCTTATAACAATGTGTTGCGAAAAAAACCGAGGTGAGCTTGTTCATGCTAAACATTCCCACACAGGAGACCCCCAGTCAAGCTTGCGACTTGTTTAACCGCAAAGAAGGTAAATCATTTTATGGAAAACACGGGGAAGGCGAGAGATGGAAATTCAAGACGATGAGCAAAACGAGAACAAGGTGAAAGCAGGAGCCAAGGCTTCGACAAGTCGCCTTGAAGAAGACAAGTCCACTTGTCGAAACGTTGTCTCCTTCTTCCACCTTGTTCTCGTTTTGCTCATCGTCTTAAATCCTTTTATGTAATTCGCTTTTTATCCGCATTACCTACATGCTATTTTTATGGGGTACCGAATTGACACGAACCAATACAGGAAAGATGGACTGCAAAAACAGGGCGTTTGCAGATGATAGTTGACGTTCCGCGCAGTTCACTCACTAACCAATTTTTTGCATGCCCTAAGTTACAACCAATCCGTGTCGTCTACAGTTCACTTTTATTGGAGCGATATCGCACTGATCAGAAACAAGCGACTCCTTCCCGAATAAGTTAGCAGCGTTACAACCACACGCCCATCCTTTATGTACACGCAGTATACAGGTTTGGAAAATCTTTTAAACATAGATTATTTACGGTCGCCAAATGATCCGGTAGTTACTCCCATTAACGAAAAAACTAAATGCCAAAATAAAATAACACCATTTTTGTTTTTTTAGAGAACCTTCCCCGTTTATTATGCACCCATCGCAAGAATTCCTGCAATGTTTCACATTGTATAAAGTTCCTGTTTTTTTTTTACAAAAACTGCTGTTGGTCTAGCTTTGTCAAGCAGGGTGACAGCCTTTCTCAAGCGGTAATTGCCATTGTGAGTGATAGTATGCCCCCTTGATGTTTTACAAAGTGATTGATTAACGTAGTATCAAAAGTGGAAACTAAATGCAATTTGAAAACTATACTAGTCATGGGTTTGCTGCGTCAGACATTTTTGTTCATGACAACTGTAATCCTCGTCAGTCGTAATACTACAAACCCTCCTGACAACTTTACTTGTGAAGGGTATAGAAAGGGTAAATAAACGCAGCGTCAGGAATATAGTGTGTCTCTATGTTCCTCAAATGCCAACAGCACACCGTCGGCAGTCATCGCGAGATCAGTACTGCTGCAATCTTCTCATTAGCATGCTAATTCAGATATTGAAGGATTGCTTTTCAGGCAGTAAATACTGATATTGTGGTGAAGAACACAAGAGGCTGTAAGCAGAACAGAATGACACCACAATACGCTCAAGATAAGGCAGGAAATGGGACTGGCTGAAGGTAGAAAATTGAAGGTAGTGGCAGCTGCACATTTTCTTCTACCGCTGAGCTAACCAAGCCGGGAGGGACGCCATGTCAAACTGGTTGGCACAGAACGTCTTCAAATCTATGTTGGCATCGGTTACGCAAGGAAGCCTGACTACGTCACTTCGATGTCGCGGCCAGCAATTCTTTCAGGCCAGCAATGCTTTTCTCGCTGTAAGTACTAGCCAATGGAAAATAATAAACCATCCATGTGTATCGTGAACATTCAGAGAATCCTCTATGGAGTTAGGAAAAAAAAATACGCTCTCTAGTTGCAGGAAAATTGGTCCTGGTACTGGGGTCTAACACGGGACTAACAACTTCATGGGTGGTTGCTCAATGATCTGCGCTAATGATGAGGTCAGAAGATCGCAAAGCGTCGTCGATAGGTTGGATGAGGGGCGCGAAGTCTAGCAATTGAGTTCTCCGGAATTCTGCGACCTAATGAAGGGTTCGTGAAACAAAACTTGGTCATCCATTCAACCTTTATCGAAGTTCTGGGGTACATTTGTGCAGGCGACAACTCTATTGATCTTAAACCTTCCTGCACCTTGCGCACCTACGCATAAGTGAACTCCCATATTCTGTAAATAATAATGGGCTTCTCGTCTGCTGGTAACTACCCGGCTAAGCTGTTCTTTATCGCATAGAGACCTACTTCATTTCTGTGCAACTGGTGTCCGGCTGTGGTGTAGCTGACATAAAAGTACGAATGGCCTTATCAACAATCCGCGTAAACAACTACGGACATATTGCCCGTGCAGCGGCTTTGACTGGGAAACAATGAGGATGTATTAGATGTCCGAATCCTTTTGGATGCCTGAAAGTGGCTGGAAAGAAAGAGCTGGAAGCAGCGTTGCAAAAAAAACATGGCAGTTCATCTTACAACCTTCAAATACGCGTCTGTTGAAGATTAAAAATACCACGTTCATCTAGAGGATGAGTAAAACGAGAATAGGGTAAAAGCGGGAGCGAACGTTTCGACAAGTGGACTTGTCTTTTTCAAGGCCACCCTGAAAAAGACAAATCCACTTGCCGAAACGTTGGCTCCCGCTTTAACATTGTTCTCGTTTAGCTCATCGTCTTGAATTTCCATCGCCTGCCTTCCCCGTGTTTTCCACGTTGATCTAGGTTACAGGTGCAGCGGCAGACTTGAAGCTAAACTCGCTTTGCTATTGTTCACCAACTTCGCAACACGACGATCAAACACAATTGACAATAATGAATAGGAATATTGTCTAGTGCATGTAGCCACGCCTTTCATATTAAAGTGTCACAGTTCACCACGCTTTCCTTGCTGGCGACCTGCAAAAATTGCCATGTTTCGAATAGTAGTGTATATCGTGGTTCTCTCAGTAGCATGTGGGGCTTACGCAGTTACCTTCGACAATCTTTTAACGGTAAGAGAACGTTATCTACGTAGTGTCTACATCCAATTCTATGAGTACATAAGATATTTTATTATCGTTAACGATGGATAATATTGACACGTGTACTTGTTTGTCTTTATCGGGCGACACGTTTTACCCCCTAACAAATGCTATCGCACAGCGCAGGACGCGACTGCATGTATCGGAAGTTTCTGGAATGTTATCGACGCTTCTATCCGCTGTATGTTGTCGCCGAACCTTGTGTTATCTGATTTCATCGCCTGACGCGAATGGTGTAGAACTTTGTGGAAGGGACGCGGGTCCGTACGATTAATCTGGAACATTCGGCGACTGCTCTATAAAAGCCGACGCGCTTGACCCGCTAGTCAGATTTTCGACGATCGCCGACCGTGTTCGCGCTATCGTGGTGCTATAAGTGTAGCCTGTTTTGTGGGCACAGGTTCGCCCAATAAAAGTTAGTTTTGTCTTTCACAGTATTGCTACTGTGTTGTTCAACGTCAACACCACGGGACAATATACAGCTAAACTGAATTTGAGTGTCAAGCTCCTTATCAAGCTTTTCCGTAGGTACCTTTAAACAAATAATTGGGGTTGGCCCCATAGTTACTTTTCCAAATGACGAAGGCACAAATTGTAAATGACATTACTATAGTGACGCAGAAGGCGTTCTAACTAGAATGTGTTTCGAGAGTAGCAAGTTAATCTGAATATATCTCTGCAGCGTGTCTCTTGAGTACACTAATATCGCAAACAACCTGTTTCTTACTGTACGCTTTCGGTACCATGCATTTTAAACGCCCTCTTTGACATCACTATTTTGAATTCTAGTGCCATTCTTCAAAAAAGCAACGCTCGACGATACATTGAAGGCAGCAACTTCTGGTGTAGTTTTTACAGATCGAAATGATTTAGACATGGTGTCACTGTGGAAAATATAGCGGAAAAATCGATGTGCGAGAGTCCATATAGCTACTAGTGGGTCGTTTGGTTTTCCTGTCCTGTTTTATAAATATATTGTTGCGAAGAGGAATCCCTATGCACAAATGCATCTACAACTATTTACATGGGGAAAAGTAATCGCCGCATAGCCGCACGTCGCATAGTTTGTGGCAACGGCTATCCATTTGTTCCTTTCTATGGATGTGGGGAAGGGGCCAAGAAAGCCTACGCCGACCCGGACGAAAGGCTCCGTAGGAACATCAATAGAATGATGGTGGCCAGCAGGTTGCGCACATAACCTCGTAACGACGCACAGAGCGATGAAGGCGGGGCCTCAAGAAGCGACGTCGAACTCTGTCGTAAGTGCGGCACGTGCCAAGGTGCCTGGCATTGGGTGCATTATGAAGCTTAGCAAGAACAGTAGAATGGAGATGACGACGGACAACTAGCCGTTAATCTGGTCCATCAGAGCTTGGGCTGTGTCGACAAGGAACTTCGTCATGGATCACAAACATACTGGTTGAGCGATCTGATTGTCCTGAAGTCAAGCGCTCAATGATCGACCGGAGAGAGTCGTCCTTTTGCTGCTTAGTAAAGATGTCGCGAAAATGGAAGGCAAGTGTCGGCATCTTGTTCGCCATTGTCAGCAGGATGGGAGGGATGAAAATACAAGCAGTCGGCGTCAAGATGTAAGCGGCCGCACTTGTACATCACAACGAAAGAATACTGCTGAAGTCAGACTGCCCAGCGACCAAGGCGACCAGTCGGGTCTCTCATTGACGATAGCCAGCACAGGGCATGGTAGTCCGTGATGACATAAAATACGTGGCCAATCAAGTAAGCGAGAAATGTAGCCACTGCCCACACCACTGCGAGGAACTCGCGCTCGGTGATATAAAAATTGCGCTCTCAAAGGGACAACAGGCTACTGGCGTAGGCAATGACGCCCTAGACTCCGGACAGCACCTACGCCGTGGCTACTGGCACCTGTACGAACTTGAGCCGGCGCCGAAGGATCAAAGCGGCCTAATCTCGGTGGCGTAGTGAACAAGCGCATGAGTGTGTAGAAGGCGTCGGCCTCTTCGTGGCCCCAAAAGAACACAGTGTCCTCTTTCAGAAGATCAGTCAGTAGCCAGGCGATCTCGGCAAAAGTTTTAACAGAAATGAAAATAGGAGCATAAGCCCCCCAGGCTGCGCAGATCTTTTGCTAAACGGGGTACAGGAAGTTCCTCATGGCATGAATGTTATCGGCATCAGGATGCATACTGGCAGCACTGGTAAGATGGGCAAGGATTTTAATTTCGCGGTGTCCAAAATGGCACTTAGAGTTAAGTTAAAGGCCAGCATTCCTAAGGATATCAAGAAGAGTGGCCAAGCGACTGAGGTGGCTGCCAAACGTATGGGAAAATACCATGACATCTTCCAGATAACGTAAGCAGGTGTACCACTTATAGCCCTGAAGAAGAGAGTCCATTATTCTTTATAAATTTGCTGAGGACTTAGGATCATCGAAAGACATAACCTTAAAATGGTAAAGGCCGTTTGGTGTTATGATACTGGTCTTCTCACGGTCGAGCTCATCAACCGAAATCTGCCAATAACCAGATTGGAGGTCGATTGAAGAGAAGTATTTGGAACCATGGAGACAGTCGAGAGCATCATCAATCCGCAAGAGAGGGTACATATCCTTTTTCATGATCTCGTTCATTTGATGGTAGTCCACACATAATCATCAGCTACCATTCTTCCTTTCGAACAAGACAACCGACGATGCCCAAGGACTCGAAGAAGGCTCACTTACACTTTTCAGTAAGCATCTTGTCGACTTTAGCTTCGATAGCTTGGTGTTGGGCGTGAAACACGCGATAACGTGGTCGGCAGATAGGACTAGCATCACCGCTGTCAACTTTATGGGTCAGAACGGAAGTCTGTCCGAGCGGGCGATCCTCAAAGTCGAAGACGTCGCGATGAGACACCAGGACGCGACCAAGATCAGCAGCTTGTTCGGGAAGCAGGTCTTGAGCGATAATCTTCGAAAATATGCCGGGATCGGACAGCAGGTGGCTCCAAACGATCACGGAACATCAAATACACAGACGACGGTATCGTCGATGGCAGAAGCGTTTCCCTGCTACATGCCTTTCGGGATAACCTGTGTACCTAAACGAAAATATAAAAACAGGTAGAAATATGCACTCATTGGCGACAGTCAAAACGGTACAAGGACGGCAACTATGTGCAGTTAGAGAGCATTGACATCGGGCATAAGCACGTAGTCACCTTCAGGATCCGATGGGAAGCATGTCAATGGCATATAAGTGGCAACTTGAGGCGGCAACCGTACTAAGTCTACACAACATAAACGCGGCTCAGCTCGAGGCATAACATAAACGAGGTTGAATGAATGGGTAGCTCGAGTTGGAGGAGGCCAGCAGCGCAGTCAATCAGGGCTGAATGGTCCGATAATAAGTCGAGGCCGAAGATCAAGTTGTAGGAACACCATTCCAGAATAGTAAATATGACGGAAGTGTTGAAACCAGCAACATTTATTCAGGCAGCGCTCATGCCAAGGATAATGGGCGTTTCTTCGTCACCAACCCAGTAGCACGAGAGGTTGCTGGTGTAAGGATTTCAAGCGGCAATGAACACGGTTGCTCATCAGCGAGATGTGGGCTCCAGTATCAACTAGCGTTGGAAAAAATACACCGTCAACTTCTACATCGACTATATTGCGTTTGGTCGGTAGGGTGAGAGGCTTCGGTGGAGACGTCCACAATGCAGCGTCCCCTCCAGGAGCTGCATATTTTTGTTCTCCGAAGGTATGCGCCCGAATTGGAATGACGACGACAGGCGACGGAACTAGGATGACCTGGACGACGGGCGACAAGATTGGGCGTAGGGGATCGTTGACTGCTCGGTGATGGTGATCGACGGCGCCATGTGGTCTTACCATCAGTGGCGTGCAGGTTTGGCTCGGCTTGTGGTTGGATATGGCGAAAACCGCCTTTTGGACGAGCGGTAGCTGTTCGAGAACGGCATAGAGAACCAGTGGTTGCGACAGTACCGGGCGACGTCACCAACATGGTGACGACTAAAGCAAATAGGTCAGTCATCCGGTGTTCGCTACTCTGCCATGTCGCCAGAACCACGACGGGTCCATTGATTCTGAGTAGGCTCGAGCGAAGAACGTTCGGTTGGCCGGAAGGCGGACACGGTAAAAACGGACTGCAAGTCGATATTGGCGAGTTCTTGGCGCGCAATAGCCTAACCAAGGGGAACGATAAGAGCGCATGTATCGCTGACTAGTAAATACAGAGCCGCGGGACACATGACTTCAAATTCACGGCGTACGATCTTCGTCAGCTGCTCTGAAAGCTGCTGCTGCCACCCAGAGTTCTGTCGGTCTCCACAAGGCAATGTTGCGGCAGTATATTGAAGCCGTGCAAATGACTGATAGATGCGATGGCTTTTCACCTGCTCGAAACGCTTACACTCCATGATAATGTCATTAACCGAACTACAGTTCCTGCAAATTAGTAATTCGAAGACGTCATCGGCGATACATTTTAGACATACCCGACTTTTTCTGACTCCGGCATTTCAGCGTCGGCCTTGCGGCAGAGTGCCAGCACGTATTGTAGATAGGTGACGTAGCCTTCTGTGTACGCCTGAACTCGTGATGCCAGCTCTTTCTTGTCGAACTTCCGACCCAGCAGTTTTCCGAAGAGATCTCGCAACTTCTGCTTCCAGGTATTCCAGTCACAGAGTTCTTCGTGGTTTTGAGACTACGTCGTGCAGTTCCAGCCAAATAAAAAAATTAAGTTCGCCAGCTCCACTGTGAGATCCCATTTGTAGTGGCGGCTAAGCCGCTCATACATGTCCAGCCAGTCATCGACGTCGGCGCCATCGGTACCGCAGAAGGTTCCTAGATCACGCGGATGCGCCAGTTCCACAGTCGACGCAGTCGATGCAGGCGTAGCCTAGCTAGGCACTGTCTTCTCCGACATCGGTGAAGAACCAAAGCAGCGGCCACTGCGAAGCTTCGTTCTGAGTCGCTACCCGGCACTTCCACTAAATGTTACGAAGAGGAAGCCAGATCTACGATTATTTAAGTGGGAAAGAGCTAGTGGTAATCCCGCAGGCTGGTACAAAGGTTGTTCCTGCTGTCCTGAGTGGCTGTGGCGCATACCCACAGTGGGAGATTGGCCATGAATAGGGTGGGTAAATTAGGTGTATAAAAACAAAGGAGTTAAAATTTTTAACGTTCGAGCTTAAAAAGTAAATTTTTTTTGTGTGGGAAAAAAACCAACCAGAAGAAAACCGTGTACAAAAAGTAATTTAATAATTAATAATAAATAAAAGAAAGCTATGATGGGGAGTGACAACGATCAGCCTAACATGGTAATCGATTCGTTTCAATTAGGTAATTCTTTATTGCCAAGGAAACATTGCTGTGACCGTACCGAATAATGGACGCTCCAAAAGATAGGATCACAGGCACTGATAAATTTAGGCCAATACTGCGGAGCGCGATTTCCTGTGCTCGTTTTTTTATAACAGAAAACACCTGCATGACAAGAAATGGTCTATCGTCGCCACTTCGCCACAGAATCATAAGGGTAAAGGGACCAAACCAGACCTGTGTAAACAGAAGTTCAACGTAGGTATACGGCAGCGCAGCCTTGTGATGGACACTTAAATTTTTCTTATTTGGCAAAAATATAATCTGTGCCAAGAATATAGAGGATGTCGGTAAGCCACAGAGTTGGTAATTGCGAAGCCTGATACTGCCTGCATAATGACACTACTGCGAAATCAAAAATGAGCAGTCAAAGGGCAATAAGGGAGAATCGGGCCACTTATCTATGCCTTGGCTAGGGTATCTGCAATTTCATTTATAATTAGTCCTTGATGGCTAGGCACCCAAATCAAACGCACGCTTCTCAAGTACCCGGGTACCAATGAATGAAACGCCCTCATTACGCGAGAATCACGAGAAGCAGTAAGCTATGAGCAGTATGATAACGAATCAGCGATTATCACGACTGACGTAATTGATGGTAATAATTTGCGTAATGCGAACACCACTACCATGAATTCGGCTAAAAATATCGGTATGAAATCTGGCAGCCACCGAGAAATTGTCCAATCAATAATTTGGGAAAATATTCCCTACACCTTACTCTTCTTCACATTCTCAAGCATCTGTCGCAATTGCAACATTTGGTTTAAGGTTCTTCAAATCAGCTTGTAATTTACCGTCTATAATACAATGTGGAAATAATGCTGCATTATTGGAAAACATGTCATCGCATTGACTATCCGTTGTAAGAGCGCTGTCCGGAACCGGAAGTGCAGTGCATATGCGCACATCCCAAGAATCAAGTAATTTCTGCTTGACTGTAATTTGCGGAGAATGTAATCGCGGCCAGAAAACCACGCAGACTGTGAAATAAATATTGTTTGGGAGCATCGCAACGCTGATTCATAAATTCTCCAGAACGTCTGCACTGTCGAAGGCCGGAACGTTCACGAAAGAAGAGGAACACGGGATTGAAGATAACGAACACAATTTGGAACAAAAGACCTAAACACAAACGCAATGCTTCTCTTTCTACGAGAGTTAAAGAAAGGGACTTGAAGGCTGTAGCTCCAGAAAAAAGCACCTAACCAAATCCTTATACAGGGCGAACTTACATACGATATATCATTAGGAGTGTATCTCTCCTGAATCCTGTTCGACGATTCCTCAGCCTAAGCAATACGCCAATTGCACAGGTACCTTTTCCATTGACATGGGTTATGTGTGGGCACCAGTTTATAGACACGTTGTAAATCATTCCAACGTATTTAACAGACTCTACCTGTGGCATGTCTTCAAGGTGGTAAGACAATAGCATGTTCACTGTTTAATGTATCGGAAAAACGAGAAAGCACATTTTCTGGCATTGAGTATCAAGTGATTAACATCTAACCAGCTCTCCAGAGCACAAAGGAAAGTTTGCAGTCGTTAGCATAGCGAGTGGATGTCGTTTGCAGATGCGAAAAACGCCGTATTGTTGGCATAAACATGATTAGTTTCTTCTCGATGGCAGGGAAGTGCGCTCATGAGAATATGAAAAGGCAGCGGGAAAAGTAATGAGCTTTGCGGTGCGCCTCACGTTTGTTTGTACCTAGAAGAAGAAAAGCCGCTTTTGTCGCGTTATAATTCTCTTTTACCTAAAAATGAGTGAATCGATGCTACTATATACCCAGGAACACCACAGGATATTAATCGATTTATCAATACAGTGTGCACTACGATATCATATGCTTTGGCGATATCGAGCGTCACTAAGGCGGCGTATTGGTTATGACGTCGAGCGAGTTGTATTAGGCTAAGTCGGCGTGGGCATGCCAGATGGAGTAGCCGACCCTGAAACACATCTGACAGGAACTAACAATGGAACTATCATTAATAAACTTCATGATACGAAAACAAGCCTCCCAATTGATTTTACAACGTTTGATGCAAGCGCAACGGGTCTAATGTTCTCCAATACATGCCTTCTTTCTTGTTTCTTCTTGTATGTCTGAGTAGCCGCCACGGTCACTCAGACATACTTCAAACAGCAGCTGTAAAAGAGCTTTGTCGTACGGTTTCCACCTAACAGATTTGTGCTTCTCGTACATTTGCATTCTCGTACATTCAAATAACAATCAGAAGCTATGATGTCTACAGCGCACGCGTAAGACGTACTTTACGCGTTTTCTGGAGCAATTTACTTTTGAACATTTTATTTAGTTCAGTGATGCACTTGCGCTTGCCTGAGGGTCTAGAAGAATGAGTATGTCGGTTGCACTTCCGCATGCGTGCTTGCGCCCGTGGCGTACGTCTCGTGGTGTTGGCGCTTGTGAAATGACGTCTAACATCGGTTGTGCTGTCCTAATGTCGGCAACAGCGTCGCTGTACATCCACTTTCACTGGGAGGAATAGAGGCAAATTTTTTAGTAGTTTGTTTTCTTTTGTTCTTTAGTCATGCAACTGTCAGCGAAAGCTTATTTCTCCACTCAAGCTTGCATATATACATTTCGTGCACGTTCAAAGCACTTCTTATGTGAGTTTCACACCTATGATGTGCTGCTGCAACGATGCTATATTAGTTTTTGGGATTGATGACGCGACGGATTACGGCAAGTAGTTGCAATATTGTGCAGTCGACACAAAATATACAAGCCTGTGATTCATTTGAATACGTTCTAATTGACCCCAGTAAGCCTGCCGCTCATTGATAGCATCGCCTCAATAACCAAGATGAGGCACACATCTTTGTTCTTGGGGTGATCTCGGCTCCAGATTAAACAAGGCTGGTGAAAAAAGAAAACTATATAGTTGAGCTTTGGTGTTAGTGTTCGTAAATAAAACTATTTTTCTGCCTAACGTGTTGGCAGAAGAAGCTCCGCTATCGCTCTGCTTTGAGTGCTACTTGATTTTCTTGTTACATGTTGGCCCAATAAACAATTGGTGTTTTGAAGTTACATTTTGGCGGTGTGTTATTCTACACATTAGTGACAACGTGACAGTATTCAATGACGTAAGACAGTGAGGCGAAGAAATTTTTCTTTAGGTTTATTTTTCAAGTATCTTTCATATCATCAGGCTGAGCTCAACAGACGCAGGTCCAACGTAAATTGAAATGTGTGAAATCCAGGTCGGTTTAGACTAAAGTGTGACCACGCACAGCTTTCGTTCTCAAGAACTTCGGGCTTTAGGTTACACGCAAGATTTCTAACAGTATAGTTCGATAGGGCTAAGGAACTTAATTCGGCCTCATGCATGGTGGTGATTTAACTCAACTAATGTAAACTGCCAAAATGTTGTCATCGCTGCCTAAACAGTTCTGGCTTGTACATTACGACCTTGTTCTATTTCGGTGGCTTATTTCTTACTCATTTTGGGCTGTGGCGCGCTGCAAAAAGAAAGGTGCGATTAGCTCGCATACACTGACTAAATCAAATGACCATCTGCGGCATAAGCATATTATATTCATTGCGTGCCAATGGTATCTACAAACGTTCCAGAGCGCCACATGGGCACTAGTAACTAGCTCTGTTGTAGGGCCTTATATTTTATATATTCAATATATAATCTGCCCCCAATATACTATTACCAGACACCAATTATCCGATTTTAGCAGACCATTCATTATCCCTTTTACGCAATAGATCTTTCTACGAAATCAACTTCTTAAACTGAGCCATAACTGGCACGCCCCAGTTTCATGCCATAGTGTTGTCTTATACTGTTAGGATCAGAGTGTAAATATTAGAGGCCCCACTTGTTGCCTAAATATTTAGCTTTGCCTCATGCCTCTTTAGTATTTTCAAGTTTCCTACTGACGGCAAATACCACAATCGCTGTTTGTTCGATCAGTGCTGGGGTGTTAGTGACAAAACGTTTATGCTTTTGTAGATGCAGCGGTCAAGGTGTTGCGCGAATTTCTTATACCTGCAATGAGCGGATGGCATCTAAGAACTCAAGTATAGTGAATTCTCAAAGAACGAGACACATCAGGGAGCTGAGTCGGTTGTCTATTACTGTTCTGTATAATCTCAGCAACTATTGTTTTATACGGAATGCGTAGCATTTGCTTAAAGTTAATGAGAGTAAAAGGAAATATCACCGATGCAATAAACGCATATATTCTCGAGTCGGCGAGGAAGCATAGCGCCTTCTGCGAACGATTTTAAAGCACTAACCTCCAAGCTTGTTACTCGGGTCATATTCGCATTTTTATTAGCCTTTACAGCCTTGAATATAGTCAGCCAAATATTACTAAAGGGACAATCTGCACGGTATATTTAACATTTTTCCAGGCGCTGAATACCACCGAAAGGATCTGGACCCGCACACGGAGTTTGAGAGTCCATCATTGCGCTTGCGTACACAAATGCCAGCACTATGTGAAATTGAGCCTTGATCGTATGAATTACAAATTCCTAGAATACTATAAATGTTCCGGCAAAATGTGAGTAAATAGACTACATACACCGGTACACTAATTCTTGTAAAGTACGTTTTCATTCAGATATCATCTGTACTCTTTTACTTATGAATGCTATATTTTCTTTTTATGAAGTAGGGTCGCTAACTTTTGGTTTTATGGACCAAACAGAAAGGCGCGAAGCAGGGTGTCTACCAAGTTGACGTTTCCAAATTCTTTAAGTTTTCCAGGTTTCCCCTCAATGCCCTTGCCAGATTCCCTGAGTTACCCAGAACTTCGTTTCATGTCAAGAGGGGCTGATACCATGTCGCCCTATGGTGCCACTCTCTAGTAAGCATGTTAAAAAACGACTTAATCCCGTTTGAAAAGTAAGGAGTAGAGTTCATTTGTTTCAAAAAGAAAACAGAAGGGAGGCGTTAGTAACATGCACAGCAAAAAAAATATTTTCGAAAAAGGTAAAATTTATTGTCGGACATTTTCAAATACAAATTAAAAGAGATGCATACACATGCAGATGTTTTCGAATGTGAGATATTTCTATCAACTGATAGCAAACTCATTGGTATGAGATCCGAACTTTGTCCCAAGTGAGATTCTCTCTCAGCAGCTGGAAAGTCGACCTGAACTGTCCTGGAATACTCTCAGCCTGTGCAGAACGTCTCAGTGTTGCGATTCACTGCTTCAGAGAGTTTATTTTTGTTTGTGTTATAGACTCCTGCATCCTGGCATCAGCCAACGCTTTGCTATTTGAGCTCAAGCTTCTTCAAAGAAGCAGTGGCACGCTTCCTTTTCCGTTCATTCCTCAATGCGTAGGTCCTTTCTGTTCTCGTCCTCCGACCATTTGAAGCATTCCGTTGGTCAGTTGTACAGTCAACGTCAGATTTTTCGGACTCCCTAGGGGCCACGAAAACGTCCTGAAAATCAAGCAGTGGGAAAAAAATGTATGCCTGTCTTTTACTGCTTTCAAGGGCTAAACTCGCCGCAGGTACATTTGAAAAAGCTCTGAAGGCCTGCCCATACACTTTAGGTATATCGGTGTTCCTACTGTGACAGCACACGGCGGGTACACGCGGGTATAATTAAGGAATACACACTGTTTCCCATGACAATTGCCTCTTCGGAAGCCACGCTTAAGGTTCACCGCAGTATTTCACGTATGCTTCACCTCGTAACCTGGTCGTACTGAGGCGAAGTTGACTTTCGGCAGCCGGCATTATGCAACGCGTCGCGCTTTCCGAGCTTCGAAGCCAATCGCGAGGAAATGCGGAGCCGGTGCTATTGGTGACAGCAGCAAATTTATTTAATGACGAATCACAGCACCAAACATCAAGAAGTTTAATAGCGAACGTCGAAGCAGCTAGGCCTAGCGTTGCTGCGGTGGTGGCTACGGCTGCCAGTGGATGAGCCTGCGATAGCGCTGGTTCGAGGTGCCGAAGTATTCAAAATGACGGCTGTGGTGGCTTTGATTAATGCCGTTTCAGGTCTGCGCTCACGTCAAAAAAGTCCGGAAAATCGGAAGGGAAAGGGTTGTTGCTTCAGAAATTTCAGACGTTCTTATAGGTTGACTCTATGGGGACGTGGTGCCGCGAGGCCATCAGAATTGTCAGGCATCTCCCAAAAATAAGGCGCCGAGAAAATATGTCGCTGGCGCTTTGTTGTCAAGGTCAGTGCGCTGGGATAACTTGTAACTCTTGTATTTTCGCTTGGTTGACGTTATCAGCACGTCATTGCGGGAAAGTTGAAAAGTTGACGCTCAATTTGCCACATTTGCCATCCATGCTAACTACACATATATGTCCAGGAAAGATGGATATGAAAACACTGCGGCTGTATCGTATCTTGATGGCGCAAGATTTTTCAATGAATGGGCACTCTGTGGATATACGGAAGGAACATAGGGGGCATTTTCTTTCATTTTCCCTTTGGGTGGATGCAGTGCGTGGCTCACGATGGAATTTCTTTAACAACAATTCCATTACCAAAGCCAGCAGTGGAGTTAAGAAGCCCGCAGGAAGAAGACTACAAACCTACAAAGTAAAGATCTTTTGAATGGCATGATTAAATGACCTAGTTCGTGCCAGCTCTAAACACGGAAGAAAAATCGTTCTCTTTACAGTTTTCTAATGAGAAAAGCTAAACGGCACAATTTATTTCCGCGCACAGAGACGGTACAAGCAATATACTTGATTCGTAAGAAGCGTGTGATGCAGTTCTAAAAATTGCGACTTGTCCATACTAAGGAGCTCGCAAGTAAAACAGCTGGCAGTTGGATGTGTATCGCTGTGTGTCTTCTTTTGTTCCGTCTTTTAATCGTGCTACCGTACACCCCTTGAAGAGGCGTCGTGCCCTTACCCGGTTATATATAAGTAGTGGAACATTGGTAAATAAATCAATAGCGAGCGCGCGTTTGCCCATGTCTATTCTTAGTCCATGTCTTATTTCCGCCTATGAACGTTTTCAACCAAGCAATACTACCAGATGAGGCTTTGGTTTACCTGACCATGAATGGTATCGAAGAAAAAGTCATAATTCCACCTCTTTCCGGTTTTCCATCGGCAGCGAAACGCTTGCAATGTTGAAATTGTCGTACAAGGCGACCAATATTTGCTGCTCAACAGCGAAATTTTCATCGCAATAGCAATGGCTCAATTCCATGGATGGAAAGCCAAGTTCGTATACATAAACTTTGTAGCGTTCCTAACTAGAGCGGCAACAGAAATGACATAATCTAAGTGAGACGGGTGTCGTCCGCCATTTTATTCCAACTTCTTCCTTCTCACTTCTCCCCTAGCCCATTCCTTCGTCTTCTTTCATGCGTCCAGCGCAGACCGCTTCACTCTTCCGGATTTCTTTTAATTACACCTCCTGGGGTAATACTTGAATACGTTTCCAATAGCGGCGCACTCCGTTTGGCCGGAGGCTCCGGCGTACCAGGCATTCTTCAATATTCCATGATGGCATGCAGTCTTAATAACTTGAAGTGGTCCGCAATATTTTGAATTTGAGGGCACAGCTCCTTTCCTTACAAGGACATAGTCTCCAGGCTGTATGTCCGGTATCTCGCTACTGTGCCTTTTATCAAAGTTTCGCTTCATGCGGCGCTTGTAGATCTCCTGTTCTTTGACAGTTTTCCTTACTTCCACAAGTTCGAGGTTCTCTAGGAGACCTAGCTCACGATCTGCAGGAAGTATGGGCGCTGTACCTGAAGTTACAAAATGAGGGCTGCAGCCTAAACCCGTGGTGTATGATCTGTTGTGATGCTTCACAGCGGCCTCGAGACAGCACTTCCAGCCACCGGCAAAGTCTGGATACATCTTCAGATACTGTTTGATGTCTCATATGGCACGTTCCGCTAGGCCGTTTGCTGCCGGGTGGTATGGAGAAGAATACTTTATCATGATGCCGTGCTCCTGGGCCCACTTTGATAATTTGGCACTCCGGAAAGCCGGCCCGTTGTCGCAGACGAGCGTCTTTGTGTGTTTAAAACACTCAGCTTTAAGGAGGTCTATTACGCTGTTTGCGTCTTCTTTGCCAGCTTTAGCCGCAATCGTCCGTGTGCACTCATCTATGGAGAGCAAGAAAGCTTGCGTTCGCTTGACTCCTTCCCCCTTCTTTTTGAGCTCCGCGAAGTCCAAATGAATTACTTCGAACGGGACGCTTGAATATTCAGGATTTGTCATAACGTCTGTCGATTGCTTGAATTTAACTTTGTTCACCTGGCAGAGGTGGCATGTGCGGATGTAATGGCTGATGTCGTTTTTCATGCCCGGCCATGTGAATCTCATGAGCAATTTCTTATAAGTGCGCCAGAAGCCATCATGTCCACCCGATTCAGAGGTGTCGTGGTATAGATGAAGAATCCTTGGAATCATAGTTGGGGGTACGTGATACCTTCCATTGATAAACTGGAGCTTTTCTGTACCTTCCCATAGCTTAATATGATTGATTGTCTCTGGATTATTGCTTGATTCCTGTACAAGTAATCTTGATATTGCGTCAGCGTCAGTGAGGAGTGGGCCAGGACGGTGCGAAATTGCGAAATCAAATTGTTGCAGATAGTTCACCCTTCTAGCAAGGCGGCCTCTTGGCTGGGCCATGCTCAGAAGTTGAGTCAATGCTTGATGGTCCGTGAAAAGTACGAATTTGGCACCTTCCAGGTAAGTACGAAAGTACTGCACAGCTTTTAAGACGGCCAGAACTTCCTTTTCTGTGGTACAGTAATTGATTTCGGCGGGTTTCAGGGTATAGCTGTAGTACCCCACGACGTAGTGTTTGGTTTGATCAGCTTGTTTGGATGGCTTGTGGTATAGAACTACACCGGTAGCATAATGTGATGCGTCCGTGTTCAGCACGAAAGGCAAAGAAAAATCCGGTATTCGCAAGATGGGGTCCGACGATATTAGTTTTACAAGCTCACGATAGACAGCTTCGCACTTCTCGTCCCAATGAAAAGGCACGTCTTTCTGAGTTAAACGTGTGAGGCACCTTCTTCTCAGTGCGTAGTCTTTGATAAACGCGCGGAAGTGTCCTGCAAGGCCAAGAAAAATGCGCAGGGAGTGCACATCGTAAGGCTTTACCATCTTGGAGATTCTCTCTACCGATTCTTGCTTGGTGCTTTTAGTCTGTCCATCAAACACCCTGCCAAGAAATACTACGGTATCTTAGAAGAACGCACTTTTCTTGAAATTGACTTTGAGTTGGGCAAGACTGAGGGCATGAAGAATTTTTGAAAGATGACTACGGTGTTCGTCCTTTGTCTTTCAGTAGATGATGATGTCGTCGATGTACACATTGCAAAATGTGCCCAGGTAAGGTTTCAGAATGTCCGTCACAATCTTCTGAAACCACGCAGGGGAGTTTTTCCAACCAAATGGTAGGCGGTTGTACTCAAACAAGTCAAATGGGGTTAAGAACGCGGTGTACTTCTTTGTTTCTTCACTTAGTGGAATCTGCCAAAAGCCCTTGCAGAGATCTATTCGTGAAAAACAATGGCAACCACCGGTTTCGTCAATGATGTCGTCGATTCTCGGCATTGGATAAGGTATCACTTCAGTTTGACGATTGAGAGCCCGGTAGTCTGTGCAGAGGCGGAATGTCCCGTCTTCTTTAGGTGCAATAGTTATAGGAGAAGCAAATGGGGATACAGAAGGCCGGATGATACCTGCGTCTAACATTTCTTGCAACTCCTTTTTCAGCCACACCTTTTTATGTCTGGACATATTATAGGGGGTTCTACGAACCACTGTTTTATCTGCGAGCTCGAAAGGAACGACATGGGATTTCATTGCTGGAGGGTAGCTTCCCATGCATATTAGCTCGGGGTACTTAGTCTTGATGTCTTCGTGGTGAAAAATTAGCCTTGATACACTAGGTTCTTCACCAGGGTGTTCTGTTCTTATCGTGTCTTCGGCCATTACCTTGCCATCCCAATAGAGGTTCATCTTAAGTTTTTTCATGTCTGGACGGGACAAAAGAAAATCGTAGGTGACATTGGGAATGGCCAATACGTCACTGGTAATAGCATTTCCTTGAAATTCAATAGCCAGGGTTACCCATTCGCTATGCATGGTCACTGACCCATCGTAGGCTTGGACACGCAATGTTCTACCAGCGTGCAGACGACTGGCATCCACACGAGTCTTGTTGATAATAGGTACCGAAGCTCCACTGTCAACGAGAGCCTTCACTTCAATGCCATCTACCTTAATGGGGGCGTACAATAAGCTCGACGACACCAAATACACTGTCTCACTGAAGCTCTTTTTCTGGGGCTTGTGATGCACGGTAGACAGATTATGTGGAAGTAGGTTGCCGTGAACTGCGGTAATTGGTTCTTCACCATCCTCACAGTCATGATTTACGCTTCCCAGAGATTTGTTTATGAAGCTGTGTTCACATTCAGTTGACGGCAACGACTCTAGATGCTCACTCAGCTCACGGGAATCAAGTTGCTCTGTTCTACCATCTGGCTGTCTTCTCGATGTAATTCTTGGCACTGAGGTCTGTAGAAAGTTCAGAAGGTCATCAAACGTTCTTGGACCTTTGAGCTGGACATGACTACGGATCTCGATACACAACCCTTGCGTTATCAAAGCTACAACAGCAGAAGACGACAGCTTCGGTTCTGCAGAATACAATAGGCGACGCTTCTCAAGACAGTACTCAAGCAGAGAGTCACCTGTATAACTGAACCGCAGTGCCGCATCCCATCTTTCTACTGCGTTGCCTTCGAAAGCCCCTAAAAAGTTGCTTTTCCACAGTTCCCAACATGTTGTTCCATGATCCATGAGTTGCACGTCATACCATTTTCTGGCTATACCGCCCAAATAGCGGCGCATATGCAAAATCTTTGTGTCGTCGGAGTGCCACAGATTCTTGTCACAGGCGTACTCGAAAAACCACAGCCAGTAGTGTGCATTTTGTGATTTTCCTTCAAAAACATCAGGTTCAACAATGCTTCGTGCTGACTGCTCTCGACTAAGCGCTTGGACGAAAGCTCTCATTATTTCGATCTGTTGTATAATGTTCCTTTGCAGTTCCATAACACTCAAGTCTAGGCTCACCTTCCCGGCAGGCGTTTCCTCTTTGAGCGTGCCACGTCGTATGGGTTCCAGAACGAGTTCGCTAAGTGTCTGCAGTTGTAGGTTTACTGTCACCGATCCTGTTTGCACGAGGGCTTGGCGGCTGATTGCAGCTTGTTGCAGCACCACGTTGATCAGCGCGGTAGAACTAACTTCAAGAGGAAGGTCCGTCGCTGGCTCACCGTGCACTTGGTATCGGGTGAACACAACAGACTCCGATGACGCCTGGTCGACGAAAAACGTCACCCGCATGGCTGGTCTTCGAAAACTGTCGGCTGCGCCAAAATGTAGCGTTCCTAACTAGAACGGCAACAGAAATGACATAATCGAAGTGAGACGGGTGTCGTCCGCCATTTTATTCCAACTTCTTCCTTCTCACTTCTCCCCTAGCCCATTCCTTCGTCTTCTTTCATGCGTCCAGCGCAGACCGCTTCAAACCTAAGCCACATATGCAAATGTTTTAACCAGGGCAAGGTGATCACATACAATTACAGGTTCGGCAGCTGTTACACTCTTTTAACACAAGGCGACAGCCTGCGGCACATTTGGTAACACATGAAGTTATGCAATCGGGGTTACACTTCTTTGTAAGATATAGTAGTAATGCATTAGGTTGTGCAATCGGTGCCAGATTTCTCGGAAGAGATAAGCCGCAATGGGAGGTACAGGTGCGGCACTAAGACGACCTCCTCAACAAGGCGCCGAGGCACGCACTTCTTCCACCGAGGCGCACTTTGGCGGCCATCCTCGTAGGCCGCAACAGCGTGCACGTTCCTGAAGACTCACCGCCGCCGCCGCCGCCGCCGATACGACTGTGACGTCAATGCGCAAAGCGCGCACCCGCTTTTCTGCGCAACAACACCTGTTGCGAAAGCAATCAGTAAACTTAAGATTAGTCATACACTCAAGACTGCTTACGTGCGAGAATGCGAAAGCGTTGTACCGTTGCTCGACCTTGGAAAGTCCTCAACGCGCTCATTTTATAGACTCATGACGGGGCGGCACCTCCTCCGCCCCGTCACGTGCGCCGCCCAATGACGCACAAACTAGTCAGCGAGATGGCTATCACATGACTCATGCGGTTGGGCACGCAGTGGGCACACCTTTAGTAAGCCATAACCGTAGAGCAGCCGCGGCTTCAGGGAAGCCTGCTCGTCTTGCACCCCGTAGGTCCGGGTTCGGTTGGCACCCAGACCTAAATGTGCCATTTTTTTTTTTGCAAAGCCACTAATTGAATTTCTTTACAGGAAATTCCCTGAGAAAAGTGACGTCAATCTCAGCATTTTTTGACATGTGCCTCTTTACGGCGTCGGCCATTTTTCCTCACGTCGCAGTTTCGCCAAGGGTATCGCCAACATAAACACCTAAGGCTTTCGCCTTAATAAATTGTGGAATCCAAAAACACATTTGACTATTTAGCTGCTGCTAGAGATATTTTAGCCGCTTTACTTTCCTAACAAGCTTTCGACATCCATCAAAGTCTTCCCATGCATACACAGGAACAGGTCCGAATTCTCGTACCGTAGTACAAAGACTGCCATTAATAGATAACTATTGTCTAATAACTTATGAATGCGCTCGACTACTCGATTAAGCCCGTAGCGAGGCTTCTCGCGATAACGAGAGGACACGAATGATCATCAAGATCGGATGCAGGACGATAAAACTGATCTAGCCGTCCAAATCTTTTTGCGCTCCTCCTGCAGTTTCAGTGAAGAAGAAGTTGAAACTCTGCGTTCATCCCTAGAATATTGCCGTCTGATCATAGTTACAAAGAAAGACGTATAACACTTGCTACAGATAGATGACAAGCAAAGCCGGCCTTGTAAGCAAAATTGTTTTATTGCGATCGCAACTATATGAACATTCCAGGCGCGTTATGCCGTTGCCGTCGCCGTGATATATATATATATAGATTCTGATGAAGGCCGGACCCCGGCCGAAACGTCAATAAACCGCTTCATACGCGCGTCTACTTCACTGTGTGTATATATATATATATATATATATATATATATATATATATATATATATATATATATATATATATATATATATATATATATATATATATATATATATATATATATATATATATATATATCAAAACGTTTATTTAAAAGGGAAAAAAAATGCAGAAAGCGAGTGGGTGGAGCCCCTAGTCCAGGGCCCCACTGGCTTGAACGGTCCGCCGTGCTTGGTCTAGGAGCGCTAGTTGCATATCCCGGTCCTCGCTGGCGAGCCAAGTCTCCCACTGCTCCCTTCCGGAAAGTTTGCCGGCTATTTTTGGTGTATTAATTTTGGGTGACCTGTTCTGGCAGTCGCGCGTAATGTAGGCGAGAGTTGGCCGGCCTCCGCACCAAGGACAGCGAGCGCTGTACAGCGTTGGGTGAATGCATTTTTCAAATAAAGGTTTGGAAATGTGTGCGTCTGTATTCGGCGCCAGTCATAAGAGTCCTGTCTGGATAGGTCAGGGTGTGGTGGACTGTACTTTCTTCGCTCGCGCCGCTGGTGCTCAAGGATGTCTCGTGGTAAAAAGGGGTTTTCATCAGAATGGTCGGCCGCTCGGTTGACAAAAGCACGAGCTGCACCGTCCGCTCTGTCATTGCCCTCCAGTCCTGCGTGACCCGGGCACCAGATGATCATGTGTTTCTGCGTTAGGTTGGATCCTAATAGGTGAGTGGTGCTGTGTGGTAGCCTCCCGGTGAGGAATAGTCTACATGCGACTTGGGAATCTGTAAGAGTTATCGACGATTGTCCCAGAGCGTCCTTAGTTTTAATAGCTAGCGCGATGGCTGAAGCTTCTGCGGTATTCGCAGATGCAACTCTAGCCGTGGCAAGTCACAAGCCCTTGATTTGCGGCCGCTCCTACCACTGCGAGGGCATATTTGTAAGCACCACATCGAGCGACATCTGTGTAGACTGTATCCGGGTTTCCACCGAATTGCTGCATTAACTTTCGAGCTCGAGCATTTCTACGTCCCTGGTGGTATTTTGAACTCATGTTCTTAGGGATTGGGGCTACTATGATCCTTTCACGAAGGACTCTGGGCAGAGATTCGAGTTCTTCTCCCGCATACTGTGGACGAGTAGGGTAGCCCACGCGGCAAAGTAATGTTCTGCCAGAGGAGGTTAAGCTATACCGCTCCCGTTGAGATATGAGCGTCGCTGCCCGTAGCTCCTCGTAGTTATTGTGAATCCCGAGGGCCAGCAGGCGTTCAGTAGAGGTTCCCTGTGGTAGGCCGAGAGCCGATTTGTACGACGTTCTAATCAACGCATCTAGGGCCTTTAGTTCTGTTTTCGTGGGGTCCTGGAAAGGGAGGCTATATGTGAGACGACTTAGCACAAAAGCCTGAACGAGCCGGATCGTCTCTGTTTCCTTGAAAACTTTTCGGTGATAAGTTACTCTACAGATCATACGGGAGATCTGTTTCACCGTAGTCCTAAGGGTTTTAGTGGTGTGGTCTACTCGTTTGTTGCTTTGCAACCACAGTCCGAGGACGCGCATTTTCTGGACCTCCTTTATCTGGCTGTCTCCTAGAAAGAGGTTCACCGGCTCGTGAGTTTGACGGCCTCGACCTCGTACCCTGATAAATTCTGATTTATCGGGAGCGCAGCTCATTCCACTGCTGCGAGCGAACGTTTCAACAACGGTCGCTGCTTCTTGCAGGATTTCTTCTTTTTGTCCTAACGAGCCGCTGGTTGCCCATAGGGTAATATCGTCTGCATATATCGCGTACCCTAGCCCAGGTACGACGTCGAGTGTTTTGGCTAAGCGTCTCATGCCGATATTGAAAAGAAGGGGGGAGAGTATCGCCCCTTGCGGTGTACCTCTATTGCGCATGGGAAAAGGGTCTGAGCGCGTAGTGCCAATGCCTATTGTCGCGATGCGAGAGGTCAGGAAAGAGCGGGCGTAATCATAGATTCTTTGTCCACAACCGATGTCACTTAGCTCAGATAAGATAAGTTCATGTGAAATAGTGTCGAATGCGCTTTTTAAATCAAGAGCCAGGACGAGATGTTCCGCACCAACCGTGGTGTTGCATAGAACTTCGCGAAGTAGCAGGACAACATCTTGTGTCGACAAATGTTGGCGAAAGCCGGATATGTTAGTGGGAAATAGGTTGCGGTCTTCAATGTAAGACGTGAGACATGTGTGGATCACCTTCTCAAATAATTTGCCAAGACAAGAGATTAGTGATATCGGCCTGAGATTTTGTAGATCATGAGGTTTTCCTGCTTTCGGAATAAGCACGATTTTGGCCTCCTTCCACTGTTGTGGAACTACGCCCCTCTCCCATATCTGTTCATTAAAATACCGGGTAAGCTGTTCTAGGTGCTCGTCGCTCAGGTTCCGGATCATAGCATTTGTGAGCTGATCTGGTCCTGGAGCAGTATTTCTCTTCGCTGCTTGCGCTGCCACGAAGAGTTCTGCCTTAGTTATCGGAGCGTCTAGCACCGCGTTTTCTTGCCCTTGGTATGGCAAGGTGCATGGGGGAGTGGTTACTGCTCCTACGTACTTCTCTTTAAGCTGGGCCTGATCTGTTCCTGAAAATTCTCCGGCAAGTTTTTGAAGAGTGCGGTTATTGGCCGTTTTTTTTTGTTTTTCCTGGTTCCATTATGCTGCGAAGTATCGCCCATGTCTTGGAGGTGTGTAACATTTCGTGAAGTGAGTCGCAAAAGCTCGCCCAACTCGCTGTCTCTAACTGCTGTGCGTAAGCGTTTGCCCGCTCTGATATTTCAGCAATTCTGTGGCGCAGTTTGCGATTAAGTCGCTGTTTTTTCCATCGTTTAGTTAGCCCCCTTCTGGCTTCCCACATATGTAGCAGATGGTTGTCAACTACCGGCGTTTCCGCTGTGAGCGCTAGCCGCTTAGATGTTGCTTTATGAGCGTCTCGTATGTGTGTTGGCCACTCTTCAGCGTTCTCAGGTGATATCTCCCGCATGGGGATTTTGCGATAATTTACCCACTTCGTGATTACCACTTGGCCACAGGGTCACCGAATTTTCGGGGAGCCTACCGACACACTGATAATGAAATGGTCACTGCCTAGATTCTCTCCTAGATTGGTCCAGAATACCTCGTTGACATTATTTGTGAATGTGAGATCTGGAAAGGTGCCTGCACTGACGCTGTTACCTAATCTTGTCGGGTTTTGAGGGAGTATGATGAGTTGGAGATCATATGCTTCGGTCGCTCGCTCGAGCTCCCGGCCTTTGGGGGTGTCTGTTCGGTAACCCCAGCTGGTGTGAGGAGCATTGAAGTCCCCAAGAAGCAGTAGTCTATCTTGGGTGCCGGAGTGACACATGACGTACCGAATGAGGGCCTCGAAATCGGCCCTCCTTTCTTTAGGTGGGCTATACACGTTCGTGATTATGGTTTTTGCCTTGCTACGCTTCTGCGGTAGTATTGTTACAATTTGATGGTTGATGCTGCTAGTCGGCAGATAATCTATACTGATTGCTATGTCCTTGAGCACCATCGTCGCGACCTTAGGGTAGTCTGGGTGGGCTATCGTGTAGTAGCCAGTCAATCTGACCGGCTTGTTACCGATCTCTTGCAAACAAATAACATCAGGTTTGACTGGCACCGTGTTAATGTATTGTTGTAGAGCTGCCGCCCGTTTGTGGAAGGTGCGGCAGTTCCATTGCCAAATTTCGAGATATTCGTGATGTACTCGCGTTCTACTCGCCATGAATAGTGCTTTCGCTGTCCGAGGTCGATATGGGTCGCGGACGACAGTTAGATTGAGCGCTGGGGCTAATGCTGGCTCGCTTACGAGCCGCGCTCTTTGCACTGGCCACAGATTCATCGACGTAAGTTTTTAGGCTATGAAATTCTGCGTACATCTGCTGCTGAAAATTTTGCATAGTTTGTAATTGATGCACAACTTGTTGTAGTGTAACCTCCACAGAATTCGACGTCGTTATAACCTCGAGAAGCATGCCTGCTGCTTTAGTATGTGCTGTTTTGTTCGTTTCGGTACAGCGACTAGCTTTGAGGGAGGCCAACTCTCGCTTAATTTCTGCCAAGCTCTCGCGGAGGAGCTTGTTCTCGTTAATGATCCTCCGATATTCGGGATTTTTTGTTATAGGAGCAGTAGGAGAAACGACTCGTGCCCAGCTTACCGTGTTATCTTGTGGCGCTTGCTTGGTCACAGTGCCGAAAGCCCCCGATTTAGGCGGTTTTGGTGATTGGTAATGAGGTGGGTTTTTGGGATTGGAGTTCTTTCGGGTCCGCGATCTTGACCTGGATCGACGGCGAGTCTCTGATACCTCCGGCGAGGGATCAGATGCGGATTCTCCATCATCGGAACTGAACCAACGTAGGCGTTGAGGTGGCTTCGTTGAGCTGTCCTTCCGGGTAGTCCGTTGAACGCCAGTCCTCGGCGTTCTTTTGCTTTGGGGTTTGAGACGTTTTTTACAACTTCGGTCTCCTGTCATGTGACCCTCCCCACAGGCTGCACACTTGGGAGCACACTCACCTCCGGCTACAGGGCCCCGTTGTCCACATGTACGACATACTAGAATGTCCGGCTGGGGACAAACGTCCGATTGGTGACCAATTTGGTGGCACACTTTGCACACCTGAGTGGTAATCTTGTAGGGATAGCAAGCAAGTTCTCCGCCGTTGTAGTAGACGAACCGCGGTGTAATACCTCCAAAAAAGGTGATAACGGCCGTTTTAGTGTTACGGAACATGCGCGCTTGGAGAATTTCAACCCCTTGCGTGCGTATGCAAAGATTCGCTTCTAGCATTTCAGGCGTCGCGTGCGGGTCCAAGCCGTGAATGACACCCTTGGTTGTCCCGTCACTTGTCGCTACATAGGCGTTGACCGAGTGAGGCCGGCCGTTGATGTTGAGCATTTCAATACGTCTAACGTAGTCCGCCACTGTCTGGTGCGGCGTGGACACGATAAAGATTTTGGAGCCCGGCTTGATTCTGAACAGAAATTGCCCACCTGATATTTTCCCGTTGCATGCAGCAACCTGGCTAGTCCACTACTGGCGGATGCCGTCGCCGTGAGGTTTCTTATAAAGTTGAGGGGAGATAAAATCATCATCATACGCCATACGCTGTATGTGCGAGCGAAAGCGTGCGAGGATGAGACAGCGATCGTGACTCACTGTCGCGCACGCAACGGAGAAAAGCGAGCAGGAAGCGCGCCGCCTTCCATCGCACGCTAGGCTCAGTGGAGAGGGTAGGGAGGAGGGGGGGGGTGGCATGTCGTACTCCGGGCGGCGCGCGCGACTGCCCGGGCCGTTATATATTGAAAGCCATCTGCGACGTGGGGAACAGTCAGCCGCGAGCTGTGTTTTCGCGGCTTAGTTCACGTTGATGCGAGATGCAGCTCGAAGGCCAATTCGGTCGCTGCTGCTGCCGCACTTCCTCAGTCGAGCATTTTGACAACGAATGTCGTCGCTGTCGCCGTTGCCATCGAATGAAATATGTCTATCTTCGTTGTGAGTGCGTGGCACCATGCTTCTTAATTTAATCGTGACGCCTGGGTTTACAAGATCATGCGGCCGATAAATCTACTATTCTTACTTCGTATCGCTGTCCAATAATTTGCTACCGCAATCGATGCTTCGCTGTTTGGGCGAAACTGTGACTTTTGTTTGTTGAAGGTTGTCAAAACTGGCTACTGCCCAACAGAGTTGGCAAGGTTCATTGGAAGAAGGGCGCCTGTATGAAGCAGTGCAGCCTCTTTTATTTCAAGGTCTTACCGAACTCGCCACTCGCAACATTCCAGATGCCAGCGCGTAAGGGACATGAAATTCACAAGCCTGAAATTGCAGACCTGTTTGGTCTACCTGGATGACGTCGCCCTCTTTGCTTCAAACATTTACGATCGTCTAAGGTGGTGTGGGTTAATACCAGAGGCCATGAAGGCATGCGAGCTCCCTGTGAAGCCGCAAAAGTGCCACTTCATTAAAGGGAAGCTGAAACACTTTCCAAAGAAAATGAGTTCCCTGCGGCATTCTACAGTTTTTAGTCCATTGAACACGAATATCACATTTCAAAATAGCAGAAACAAACGCAAGTGGCTGTTTTTTGCAAGAAAATGCGCACCAGCGCCTCAGGGCATCGCGCGAACGCCGCTGTTGCCCGTGATTGGTCGGGACCGCAGTGACGTCATTCACGGGGATCGCCGGTTGGCGCCGCCGTTTCAGAGCGTAGCACGTAGCACGCTGTTCTGTTCTGGCTTCACAGTTGTCTCGGACAGCCTGTGTGTTCGCCGTACATGTTCGAACCGACAGCCGATACAGAAAACGATCGCGGCAACGACGATGTTGAGTGTGCCAACAGCGAGAGTGATGTGTGTACCTTCTCGCGCGTTGGAAATCTTAGCTCGTACGTATGTTTCTTTCATGTAGCTGCACGTTCCAATGACAAGAGAAAAAAAAACGAGCTGAAGTGCCACTAGGAACTTGCTGCTGGAAGATTTCCGAAGCACTAACTTCTCATAAGATTGTAAACACGGGTGCAATTCCACGATGTCAAGCACCCTGCCACTGCTTGTCTAAAGTTCCGTAGTTTTTTGCGTGTTAATACACGTTCGCGAACATAAGTGCCACGTTTCAAAGCCCGCATATTCACTGCTGCGAGGTACAGTCATGGAAGTGACTTATCATGCTCATCCAGAGATGGCCAGGGGGATTATATGTGCAATATTCATACTATGGTTCGACGGCTTTGCGATTGTGGCTCGATCAAGAATTGGTATGCGTGCTGCATGCTATAGTGTTGACATACATATATTAGGCAGTTTTAGCACCACTGTGTGGTAAACACCAGCTTCCTGTGCCACAATGGCTACTTCAAGCTCTTCAACATTATCTGCTTGTGTCACACTGGCTGCTTTAAACTCTTCAATTGGTCATGGTGGTGGAACAGGTTCATCAGGGGCTCGGTTCTCAAGGAGCTCTGGTAGAACCTGAAAGCGTGCAAGGCATGGATGGCATGAACTTCTGCATATCATGCACATCAGCAAACATGACAGCAGTTAGATTACTTACACTAATTGAAATACTGTTTCAGTAACTTATGTGATGGTTAGTTTTCTAGTGATTTAGTAATGTGAATTATTTTGTGTCTGTAATTTCATGGCTAAAGTAATTTATTAATTTCGTTAAATAACCACCAGTAAACTGTGTACGGCGCCAGAACGTTGGTAGTGTGGTGAGGTGTCGTGGAGAAACATGAGAGGGGGGGGGGGGGTCATGAAATGTTGGCAAGTGTACGTTACCTTGAGGAAAGGTTTGCGTTCCTTTATACTTCGCTTTTGCTTCTTGTATGCATGAAAACTTTTTGTAAGCAATCGTAAAGTAATACCATTACTTTCTTGAAAGCGGTAATTGAACGTAATAAGAAAGTAATGAGTAATTTATTATAATTACTTTCAAATAATTTTGCCATGCGTAATGGATAGCTAGTTCTCTAAGAACAAGGGCAAGAAAACATTTATTGTCCAGCAACGATGCCTGTATTGGGCTAGACCACGTCGAACGCTGACAAGTTCAATACCTCACAACGTTACTTCATTGTTTGAGCCCGTTCGCCTTGCCATGGGCGTGGCTGTGCCGACGCTCGTTTTTGCGGCATTTCGCTGCTGGTAGCAAGCTGTGAGTGCGAAATGTACGTAACGAAGTTTTTACACGCCGAGTTCAACTACTCTAACGCGAGCATGAAAATATTGCCGTAACGCCTCATGTCGTGCGATTTGAAAACAAAAGCTGAACCTCTAGCCAAACCTGCGGGCACCGCGTGGTAGGACGAATAACAAATATTGCTGAATGCGCAAGCGTACCCCCGGCCATTTATTTCATCGTATCAAAACAGCGCCGAACAAACACCCGTAGTACAGTGTTTCGTGACAAAGCGGAGCGGAAAAACAGGATGAAAAAGGCAAGCACTTTGCACGCATGTGCATATTCCCGGCTGTGCCTCCACTTCGCTTCGTCATATGCCGCTGTAAGGCCGTTTGTTCGACACTCAGGTGATGATCTGTTAAAAAATTGCCCGTGTGCACGTTAAAACCCTCACTTCACGCATTCTCCTTTTGGCGAAGGCCGCTCTAGGAGGTGGCGAGGTGTTTCCCTTGTGGGAGAATACAGACGGAAGAACGCGGGCATCACTCGCGCCAGTTTAATTGGAATACCGACTGGCTGCACCGTTGTCAAGCTCCGATGATAATCACTGTCGCGGAAATGGTCCCAGCACAGTACAGTTGATTTCGTCGGCACGAAATTCTATTTCCTCACCGCACGGGCCCAATGCGCTGCAAGCTTTTTGTCTTTCGAGAATATGTGAAACACCACGTTGTCTCGCCCGCCTGTGTTCGCGCAGCCGAATGCTGCACAGAACGAGGGCATGTTGGGCGCCCTTGCCTGTAGGCACTCGCGCAGCACAGGAAGGAGGCACAGTTCACGAAAATCGCAAAAAAAACAAACGTCTGCGGCGGCAGATCTCTCGTAGCGTCGGTTAGTAAAGCGCAGGACGGAAAGAAACACGCCAGTACATGCCAGCACGCAGGTCCGGCGGCATGGTCCCCGGGAATGACGTCACTCTCGATGGTTCTCTCCTCCGGCTGCCTCCTCACCCGGCGCTCCGCGAAGCGACGGGGGCGTGTCCGCGGGGAGGATCTAGAAAGCGATTTCCGGCCGTTATATTAACAAAACGAAGAAAAAATTTCAGAGCCGTAAATTAATAGGTCTGTTCTTCCCAGCCACAGCAATTTATGGAATTTGGAAACCGTTTCAGCTTCTTTTTAATGAATTTATACTCTTTATCATCCATGCGATCAGAGAGCTTAAAGTCCGGCTTTATCTGCAGGAGACAGCTGCCAGTCCAAACGGTCCGCTGAACGCTGACAAGAGGGCAATATAGGATAGTTGTCCTATAAAGTATAGATAGTACAGACATCATAGGACTGGAACAATAAAACAGGTGTGAGACAAGCACAGAGGAAATTTATTTACAAGGCCGTTGCATAACAATATTTTGTCTGGCTTTGTGACCTCTAGAGCTATTTGCCAACTTCTCCTACACATAACAACGGTTTTTTAATGCCCCTGACGTCATAACACTGACAACATCGCTAGGAATTCAGACGGGGCATTGTTAGTGCACCTGTATTCTTACAAGTAAGTTGCAAGTTCTCCCAGCATACTTCAATGCAGACATCAAATATGTGGCATTATTGAGATCACGTGCACAAGAAACAGTAACCTCATTCCATGCGAGGTGCTGTACCTCAACTTGTACATGTGCGATAGTTGTATTTATACATATCATTCACTATCCGTCCACGGAGAGAAACATACCTCATCCTACTCTATTTCGTGAAAGCCTTCAATCGGGTATAACACAGAGTTCTCACATGGAAACTTGAGGTTACATTAGGTAAAGGTCCTCCATAGTTGACTGAATGAGCGACGGCCCTACTGAGCGTGAAATTGGTGAAATTGGTGAAATTGGTGAAATTGGTGAAAGTGAACGTACATACTGCCCGGACAACCTACGTAAGATCGGGTAAACCCAAAGAAACGTACTATCTACAGTTTTATTTCTAATTTTTATAATATTTAACCCGCATAAATTACATAAAACATTAGACTGTTTGAAGACGACTGCATTTTCACCAAAATATAATTCGCATCATGTACTATGAGAATAAACAACGACTTAAAAGCATTATCTAACTGGTCCGATGACTGGCAGGTGATTATCAATATTAAAAAATTGTTTTTCTGTAATTCACTAGAAAGAAAGTAGCTCGGGCTTCTTCTAAACCGTTAATAACGCACCACTGGTATGAGTTCAAGAGCGCCGGTACCTGCGATCAACATTGACACACGACTTCAGATGGAAATCCCATGTCAACAACGTAAAAAAAAACACTGCGATGAAACATCTTTCCTTTCTTGAAATGTACCTCCGACCAGCACCACCCGATAGAAAAATTCTAGCTTGCAACACTTTATTCAAGTCAGTGCTCGAGTAAGCAAATGTCTGGTTCCCATACTCTGGCCAAATAATTGCCATAGTAAAAGTAACGAAAAATGAACACTACAAGACAGAGAAGTGCACAGGACACGCGCTAACCTGTGTAATTCTTTGTCTTGTGCTGCATTTCGCTTTGCTATTTTACAACGAGGATCAACCAATCGGCGCAGTTTTACACTGTGTTATCAGATAACAAACTAGAAGGTGTACAAAGAAAATAACTAACCTAAATATACAAGAAACATAAATTGGCAGACTCGCCCACCGCCCAACGTAAGAAAGCCTCAATCATAACATTATACGACCGTGCTGTACTAGAGCCTTCTGAGGTTGTGTACTAGTTTGTATACAACCAGTTTAACACATACTTCCAGATATATTTCCAGAAACGAAGCACGGCCCAGATGCCAAACACACACCGAAACCCTCAATGAGCATTATTTTTATACAGACTGCTTCAAGAATTCATTCTTTCCTTTGGCAATAAGAGAGTGTAATAACCTGAGCTACTCTTTGAGTGGCCCAGCTGCTCATAAAATGCAGTTTCTAGTCCTGTGAAAACAACTCTGCTCGACTTACGGCTTTGATTTACTTGCTCTGCTTTCTCACTGATCTTGGTATGCCACCACTTCTCTTGTTTTCGCTATTTAGGCTTAATTCTTA
The DNA here is from genome assembly GCF_038994185.2 of Dermacentor albipictus. NCBI lineage: Eukaryota > Metazoa > Arthropoda > Arachnida > Ixodida > Ixodidae > Dermacentor > Dermacentor albipictus. The sequence continues at coordinate 21,743,652 of NC_091828.1, read as the reverse complement.
TTTAATTTTAGTTATGCCCTTGGTAAATGCCCTGAATCTACATAATATTGCATACTTTCTAGGTTAGTATCATTTCTATTCCTTTTTATCTCGATATTCTAGCGTCTAAAAAGCACACCACTTCTGATGATAAGTGTTTCTATACTGACAGTTAGCTTTGTAGAATGCATCAAATGCACGAGTGCATTCTGTTTGTCCTGCTTATCACTTCTTTTCTTGTAGGTTTTTAGCGCACGAAAAGGGACGAGAGACAGAGGTACGACGTGGACACAGCGCTAACATAGCAACATAGCAACATAGCGCTGTGTCCGCGTTGTACCTCTGTCTGTCGTCCCTTTTCGTGCGCTAAAAACCTAAACGTTATGGAATACCAACATGCCCGAACCTATGCTCTTTCAAAGTTTTTTTTTGTCACATATGGTTAAGAAATTTTTCTTGAATTGGTTTCATCTTTCCTCGTAAGATTCTGCTAGGTAACGCATGTTATATCCGTACCTGGAATATGTGATGATGTATTTATTTCTGTTTCTTTAGCCAAGCCGAAAAATTCTTGTAATAACACTTTGCAATTATACACTTGACTTCTATTCGCTTTGTTATTCGGAACTCCTACTTGCCCTTCCTGTTGTAATCCCATGAGGCACTGACAGTATATGTATACAAATAAAAAATAGGAATCGTTCCACTCTGTGAAGGCGGATTATCAGTTAAGCTGTAGCACACAACACAGGGTTAGACAAGGGCACATGTATTTAGTTTCTTCATTTGGTAATGGTAGCGACGAAAGCCTTGTGATCAGTGTAATATACACTAGTTGGCTCCGTTACAACTTCAGACATGATCTTGGCGAATTAAATATATATACGACCGTTGCAGAGTAGTTGAGGGACATGGATTGCTGTGTCACTTCAAAGCAAATCCTTCTAGCACAAATTGAGGGAAACATGTTTTGTCTGGTTTTCAAATGTCCACATTGAAGTCCCTAATGATGATCACACGGCTAGCGTCATCACAGCAAAGTCCATGATGATGAACTTCTCGATATCACACTTGGGTGTACCTGCCTGCCTGTACACAGTGTATATCACCCCTCCGTCTTTCGTTTCCACGGCACAGATGTCCCCAAAGTCGGTGGCATTGTCCTCTTGCGAGTCAAGGGTGTATGGTTTTACGTACGTTTTGTTCTTTCGGTTTCTGGCAATACCTCCTGCTCGCGACTCAAAGTGCTGTCCACAAACAATTCCAGTAGACCCATCGAGATTGAAACAATGTTTCTTGATTGATATCTTTGATGGCTCTTATTATTATTATTACTGTTATTACTATAATTATTATTAGTAGTAGGGGCAGAGTGCTTGAAGCTTGCTTCACCGCTGCCGTGGGTGGGCCCGGCGTTACACTATCTCAGGAATCAGCACACGCTCACCTTTTTATTATTGATCGGCCAACACAAGAACTATATAGACATCTTGATTTGTTTATATCGTTTACTCTATTACGATATTGTGATACCCTCGAGAGAGGCTCAAGAGACGGGTCGCCGTGAGAAAGACGATGAAGTGTCTGTGCTTTCGGCGCGAGCGAGTGTCCGCCTGGTGGTCCGGCTCCAGTGTAAATACCATGTAAATAGTCTCTGTTGTCTCCGTCTTTTCACGCATAGCATTTTAGTGGAGGTTTGCGATCGCTGTCCTCACCACGGAGCTCCGCAGGGGTCGGTACATCGAGCTGGTCACATGCATCCCGGTGAAGAGACCGCATCAAAATGGCCGCTTGTCGTGAGGCCGCTCAAATCGTCACGGTTGTCCACCATCGTGACCCTGGTGTGCTCTCTCGCCTGGAGGGACACTATGTCGATGAATGGATCAAGATCTATGAACGCGCCAGTGCTAATGACAGGTTGGACCCAACAATTATGTTCGCCGATTTCATCTTTTATCTCAGCGGCACTCCGCACGTGTGGCTCCAAACGTATGAAGACAAGATAAAGAGCTGGGACAAGGTGAATAAAAAGGTATGCGAACTGCCCGACGAACCCTTTGTGCGCAAGGTTGCCGGAAGGAATGCTCTTGCAACTCGTGCTCAGACATCTACAGAGCCGTACGTTTCATACAACCAAGACGTCTTGGCTCTTTGCCGCAAAGCTCACGACACCACGTCGTTTAGTCCTGTAGACTAAAAGCAATCGCGGATAATTATTTAAATTTGCTTGTTTTCGGCAACGTTTCGACCATCGACGTCATTATGAAAGAAGACCCCTTGAACAAGCTAAGAGTCGCCGTATCAAACACCACATCCTTCGGCTATCCAGTGATGCTGCTACGTCGACACGTGAGGGCTGCCCACGTCATCCTACCACCTGTGACGACGTAACTTGCATTCTTCAGCGCAAGCTCGTGGCCGCCTGTTCACAAACGTTCTCCGCTACGCTTCCCTATCTGCTTGCAAGCCCAATTGCGATGATTCAGGCCGTTGTCATACCGCAATTTCAGAACATTGGTTTAACTTCGTGTGTTCGTCGACTCAACCCAGCGTTCCCCAGTTCTATCGCGGCCCTCCTTACGCTCCTTGTCTTTGGCAGTCTTTTTCCGCCACATATCACAAACCGTACTAATAGCGTACCCCTGATGACAATCCTATCTGCTTCAACTGCTGTCGTATCGGTCACGTCGCTCGTCACTGCTTCAGCCGATGGCCACCACCTCCTCAGACATATGCCGCCGCTTATTCCCGCACCTTTGGACCTTCTGTTCCCTATGTCACCCGCCGTGAACCGACTGCCGCTCCGAACCTTCGCTACCGCCGCTTGCCCTCACCTCGACGCCATCAGTCTCGTTCGCCTCAATACCGCCGCTTCTCTCCGACGCTGGCCCGCACACAACCGGAAAACTAGACACTGCAGTTTCTGGAAGTCAAGCTGCGCTGTTGATTCAGCCCCCAAATCCTCTGCTCACGCTAGCTACGAATAAAAACGTTCTAGACGTTCGCGTTGACGGCTATCCTGTCACTGCACTCATCGATAGAGGAGCCCTTCTTTCTATTATCAGCGCTGCCTTCCAACGACGACTAAGAAAGTTCCTCACCCCTGCGTCGGCACGCGTCGTCCGCGTTGCGGATGGCGGTACTGTGCCTATCGTCGGCATGTGTACTGCACGTGTCAGCATGGCCGGCCGCCACAGTCCTGTCTTCTTCACCATGATTGCTCATTGCCCCCATGGCCTAATTCTAGGACTCGATTTTCTTTTCGCGCATTCGGTTCTTATTGACCTTTCTGCCAGGACCCTTCACCTTGAGTTGCCGATTCTTGCAGAGCCAGTTGACGCTACCCCGTGCCGCTTACGCCCCACCGGCTTCATTCGCCTGCCACGATAGTCGTTAGCCCGTATTGAACTTTCGACTTCCCGACTTGATTTAGAGCACCTCATCACTTGTCTGCCTGGCATTCTCCTGCATTACGACAGCACCTTGGCTCACAATGTTCTTGCTATTACTGCTAACCGGACTTGCATGCCTATTTTCAACTTGGTACTGGCAAAGAAAATTCTATCGCTAAGTATTTCCCTTGCCAACATTGATTCGCTCAGCGACCATCAAGTGGCAGCTTTATCAACCGACGATCCATCCGAGCTTAACAAACTCCTAACGCCAGCCTGGGGCGCCAAACCCAGCATCAGGAAAATGGTTGCGCCGGACCTGTCCTCTGCGCAGGCTGAAGACCTTCGCAAAATGGGTCTTTAAGGAGCATAAAATGATGTGATGTGAAAAGTTTATCGTCCTACCAAGACAGTTTCAACTTGGGCGATCGCTCTTTAGGCCAGATGCTCTTCGTCAAGCATTGCATTCATGCTGGCGATGCTACGCCTTTCCACTGACGACCATAATGAGTTCCTGTGCCGGAACGCTGAGTAATTCAAAGTGTAGTTTGAAAAATGCTCAAAAAAACATCATCCAGCTTTCTTCGAGTCCGTGGGCGTCACTTGTAGTGTTGGTTAAGAAGAAGGACGGCATGTGCCGCTTCTTTGTAGACTACCATCATCTCAACAAAATTACTCATACGCGTATACCCGCTCCCACGTATATACGACGCCCTTGACTGCCTCTCCGATTCCAGCTATTTCTGTTCTACTAATCTTCGTTCTGGATATTGGCATCTTGCTGTTGACGACATGGACAAAGAAAAGACTGCGTTTATAACACGCGATAGCGTATACTAAATTAAAGTGATGCCCTTTGAATTATGCAACGCTCCAGCCCCCTTTCAGCATATGCAGGACTCCTTGCTCCGAGTTATTAAAAGGTCCACATGTCTCTGCTACCCCCACAACATCATCATCATCTCGCCAACGTTCCACACTCACCTTGACCGTTTAGCAATTATAGTCCATGTTTTTCAAATATTAATGTTATTAGGAGTGTAGTCGGACGAGCCGCATGAGATTCTGTCAGCCATTGTGCGGTAGGAGCAGCCTGTAACTATCGTAATTAACTGTAACTATCGCCAGAAGTGAAGCAGGCTTCAAGCCTGCTTCACTTCTGGCGCGTGTCGACCCGGTATAGCATTACCTGGGGGATCGGCCCACATTTTTTGCCCACGGACACGACAGATGCATTGGGTTTTAGAGGTATACATCATTTCTGTAAAGATACGGCAGAACTAACTTCACAATGCAATGCCTACTGACGATAACGCGAATAGCGTTCAAGCAATATAGCGATATAACGTAATCCTGAAGCCACGTTTATTTAACACGCGTAGTGGTAATTCAGGGACTTTCGCTGACTTCGCTATTTGCCACATACTCTGATATCATCGCACATTATAATGGCACTTGCTTGTCAATGTCGCCCATGAACACGGAGTCGCGTACGACGACAGTATGACGCCGACGCAGTGACGACGAAATGACGAAGGAGGAATGACAACGATTTAAGAACAAAACCGGCATAACAGCGACGGCATAACGATGAGATGGCTCTTAATAAATTATGAGATGATGCAACGACAGCAACGTGAGGACGACGACATGAGTACAGTGACGTGGTGACGACTTTATGAAGACGATAGCATGACGATGACGGCATGCACAACAGACGCACGATAGCGTCTGTCTGACAACGATGCAATGAGCACAAAGACACGACATGGTGGCATAATCACGACTTAATGACGACATCATGTTTTCACTAAAATGACGAACAAGGAATCTCGTCGATAGATCGACGAAGGTGGCATGACGACAACGCGATGGCGTTACTGAAGTGATAACTACGGCGAAACGCCAGCGTGACGACTATGGCATGATGACAAGATATCACGACGGCTCTTTCAGGACGAATGCTCACGACGATGGCATGATGTCGAAGTTGCAGTGACGACAATGCAACGACCAAGACGGCGTCATGATGACGATATAACAAAGAATGCACGACGACGATTGTATGACTGCGATGCAATGACGACGATGGCGTGAGGGTAATGGACGTCGACATGAGGTTAATAGAATGATGATGAATGTATAATATCAAACGCCTAACGATTACTATATCGTGAAACCTGTGGGACGACGACCGTGTGAGGGCGTCGCTATGTCGAGAGTCAGTTGACGAAGCTAGTGTGAGACGATGGCACGACCCCAACGGCAAAACAACGATAGTCTGACAACAGATGCATGATAGGGACGGTCTCACGATAGCGGCATGACAAGAGCGGCATAATCACGATTGAATGGCGACAGTAATGATTAGAATATTGCTATGGGGATTCACTAGTACACGGGGAAGAGACGAAACCGTATATTACGATAGTTACAGGCTGCTCTTACCGCACAATGGCTGACAGAATCTCACGCGGCACGTCCCGTCTTCTTTCTTTAGTGGAGCACAGCGGTCCATAAACGGCATGCCCATACGCCATGTCTCGCAACAACAATTCCGGCGGACTGAGCACCGTCACGGCGCCTTCTGAAATCAGTCAGCACTGTTGGAGAAGTAGGGTTTTAGCCGCCACACATGGACAGCATCAGTAGTAGACGTAAAAAAGAAAACGGGCGATGCGGGAATGGAATTATGAGGTAGTCAACGTCATTGAGATTGCGGAGAACTTTGTATGTTCCGGTGTAGCGAGGGATGACCTTCTCGTACAGGCCTTGGAGTGGAGACGGCGTCCAGAGTAGGGCCAGAGATTCAGGAGTGTACTCGACGTTGCGGTGTCCGTTATCATAGCGCTCTTTTGGGGAGGCCTGCGATGCACATAGCCTAGTGTGAGCGACCTGGCGAGCTATTCTGGCTCGAGAGATAACGTCCTGAGCATATGCGGCGGCTACGCCGGGATCAACAGAAAGGAGCGTCTCGATGGGCAACGCATGGTTGCGGCCGTACTAGAGAAAGAACGGCGAATAGCTGGCGGTGTTGTGCCGTGACGAGTTGCAGGCGAAAGTAACGTAGGCTAGGGTGGTGTTCCAATCGCGGTGATCAGTAGAGACGTACATAGACAGCATATCCATGAGAGTTCGGTTGAGGCTCTCAGTAAGACTGTTGGTCCAAGGCTGTAATAAGGCGACGTTCTTTAGAGCAGCTACGAAGAATTTCGTCAATAACCTTTGCTGGAAAACAGCGGCCAAAATCCGCAAGAAGCTGGCGCGGGGCCCCGTGTCGAACAATGGCGTCATTGAACAGAACGTCTGCAACGTCTGTAGCTCGGCTACTGGGCATGGCACACATGATGGCATATCTGGTTGTATAGTCAGTTGTGAGTGTAATCCATTTGTTGCCGGATACAGACGTAGGGAAAGGCCCGAGCAAGTCAAGGCGGATGCCAGAAAAGGGCTCCGATTGAATGTCGACGGGTTGAAGCAGGCCAGCTTGTGGGAGAGCAGAACGTTTGCACCGTTGATAGCGCTCGCAGACAGCAATGTATCGGCGCACAGAACGATACAAGCTGGTCCAAAAGTACGCCTGTCGCACGCGGTCGTGCGTGCATGAGACGCCTCGGTGTCCCTCGGCTGGAGCGTTTTGTAGATGTTTTCCGTGCGCAGCTGTCGAGAAATCGCTATAAAATATTCCGGCCCGTCAGGTTTCATGTTACGACGGTATAGAACTTCAGTGCGTAGTACATACTGACGTATGTTAGGGATTCATCCCGACGCTGTTCGGTGCCAATGTCGCGTAAATCAGATATGGCGAGCACACAGGAATCATTGTCATGGCCAGCGAGCCTAGCAGGGTCCTCGCATTGTATGACCTGACATTCGGAATGGGACGCATGATATGGTCGCCCTCTGATAGGAATAGCATCTTCAATAAGTATTCGATCATTTACGATAAACATTTGACCCAGAGAGCGGTCATCGAACTCGAAGATATCCCTGTAGGACGCTAGGAGGTGGTGGAGTTCCGCGGCCTGACAAGTCTGAAGGTCAGCGTCAATCACCTTGGTAATATCGTCGGGGACTGGACTGGCCGGGCCGGTTGCTAGAAAGGACGAACAAGTTTTAGCGTTTAATGCCGCCATGTCACATGCATCAAGCGCTGAGATAGATGCCTTGCGGGCGAACTTGGATCGAGTGCAGAAGTTGAGGAGCAGGAGCTGCACGTGGTTGCAGACAACCGTCACGAAGGTGTGCGACACAGCAATATTTCGCGTCAACAGCACGTCAAATAGCGGAGATACTACGTAGTCGCCGTCGCGGACTGGCGGTGCAGTCGTCAAGGCAACACACGTGGTGGCTTGCGGTGACAACCGAACGTAATCGACAGAACATAAGCGGGGTGACGGCGAAGGTGGAACATCAGCAAGTTGAGGCAGCTCAATTTGAAGGGTGCCGGTTGCACAGTCAATGCGAGCGGCATGCGCCGACAAGAACTCGACTCCTAGAATGACGTCGTTGGGGCAGTGCTCGATGACAGTAAACAAAACCGATATATGGTGAGCGGCGATGGAGATACGAGCTGTGCACATTTCGATGACTGCGGGACTTTACACATCAGCCACGCGAATAATACCAGTAGCTGCGGGAGTAAGTACTTTCTTGAGGTGGCGACGAAGTTCATTACTTATCACGGATATTTGTGCCTCAGTATCGACCAGTACGGGACCAGTTAATCCATCAACGTCAGCGTCGATCAAGTTTCATCGCGTCGGCTATCCGAGGAGAGGATTTAGTGGAAGTCGGAGATGCAGAGTCACCTCTAAGAGCTGCATCCCTTAGTTTCCCTGTCATAGGTTGAGAGGCAATGTCGGGCGTGGTCGTAGAGGCGGGCGACGGACGACGCGCTGGCGGCGAACGAGACTGGTGACCTCGGGGAAACGGAGAGCGGCTGTGAGGCGTAGAGGTGGCACCGACATTGTACGGCTCAAGAGGCGGGAAGTGGCGATAGCTATCGCTGTTGCATGGCTGAGTGGGCTGAAAACGGTGGCAGTTGTCGTTGCGGCTACTAGTGTCATCCAGGGTGAATGTCACACAGATCTCAGGGCCGTGCGGATGTTGGGAGAGATGGAGTCGAGAGACGCAGGCGAGCACAGCAAACAGATTTTACTAAGAGCAAACTCAAAATAAAGCACACTCGAAATGTAACTAAAAACTCAACTGGCAAAGATCAAACTCCACACTTGCTTAACCAAAACAATGTCCTTATCTTCGCCTACGTGCGTCTTTAGCGCGTTTCGCGCGAAAGTCCAGCAACCCTGGCCTGTGGCTGCACGCACGCTCTTACAAGGTTCCGTTGTCGCTCATCACTCCAAGTCTGATGTGCGTCGACTCTTGGTCACCGTCAGTGCCCCCGCCGACTCCGCAAGTTTTGCTTCCTTGGTATCGGCCGGCCAGCTCATCCGTCTCGGATGCCGACGTCCCGTACTACGTCGGTGACGTAGCACTCAGGCCTTCCTGGCTAGGCCTAACACCGGGCTCCGCCGCTACCTCTCCGTGCGCCGACGCGAAGCCCCGGGGACTATCGTCCATGCTTGTCTGCCGAAGAAGGGGGATCCAATTCCTGGAGTGCCCGGCACTGCCGTGGGAGGCTGCAGCAGGTCCAGGGAGCCCCACTCGAACGTCGCCGAGGTCGACGGCCTTACCCTGCGTCGCCAGCGTTACGGGCCTGCCCGAGCCTCCAAGGCTCTCATCACCAGTGCGAAGCTGGCGCTCCAACCTTCTTAGCCCAGAGCCACGTCGATAATCCCAGCTTGGCGCCGCTTCTCCTCCGATCACACCTCGGGTCACGCGCCTCGAGGGCTCGTGCCGTTCGGACCGGTCGGCGCACATCGTCCTCTTCTTTTCTTTTCTGTGCCCCATGCCTCTTACATAATTATGACAGTGAACGGTGACACTCAACGTTTGTTGAAACAGTGCTGGACGGGACCGATACGGCGGCAGTTAAATAGGCCTATCATCTGCCGTCCGCCATTCAGTCTGATTCCGAGAGTGAGCATAGAACCATTGTTCGTGGGGTGGCGATCTTGGGTGAGGCGGCGACCTAGGACAAAAATCAGGGTCCGAGAATGATCAACGGGGCAGACGGCGAAACCCAAGTTGCCGAGTTCCTCCCGCACAATGGACTGGACCCGAGAAACGGATGGCACATGAAAATCGTCGTGGCCGGTGTTGGGAAGAGCAGGAGCAATTGCTTCGATTTCCCGACGGATGACATGCGTAATCTCCGACGGCGGCGACGACTGCAGACGAGGGACCTGTCCATCTTCACATGATTACGTCGGAGCGGGGTTCAGTAGCCGAGCAAATGTTCTCGCAATACGCCGGCTCTTAGCCTACTCAAAACGCCAACATTCTTCAATAATTTCGTCGACGGTCACGCAATACCGGCACAGTAATAGGTTGACTGCATCGTCGGCGATTCCCTTCGTTACGTGACCAGCCTTCTCCGACTCTGTCATGTGACTTTCGACTTTACGGCAAAAAGCCAAGACGTCCTAAATGTAGAATATGTGTGGTTCGGTGGACGTCTGAGCGCGTATGGATAACTCTTTCGTTGCGGCTGCCTTTCGACCCATGGGCTTCCCAAACAAGGCTCTTAAGTTTTTCTTTGAATGTGTCCCAAATTCCAAGCGCCGCCTCATGGTCCTCGAGCGATACCTTTGTCGTTCCTTTGAGATTAAACAGCACCTTCGCCAGCATCAGCGTTGGGCCGGAACAATTGACCTCACTGATGCGATCGTAATCGGCAAGTCAATCTTCGACGTCAACTTCATCGCTACCGCAGTACGTTCCTGGGTCTTTAGGATGCGTAAGGAAGATCGTTGACGTTGTTGTCGTGACCGATGCATCATCCCATCCCATCACCCCATACCCCCATCACCTTGCAAACTAAACGCAATATAATCGTGAACGTCCACCAACTAGCCCCTTTCATTGCTTTACTAAAGCAATAAATCATGTTTGTTTTTCCAACGTAAACTGATGACAGTGGTACAATAAATGTTCGATTTTCTCTTCGCCACCGCAGACGTCGCACGCCGCTCGGTCGGTCATTGCAATCAAAGCAGTGTGCGCCTTCGTGAAAGCCACTGCCAACAACAGCCGGTATAGAAGCGATGCCTCACGTCGTTGAAGCCCGGGTGGAGCAAAGGGTTCAATTCGTGCAACCTGGTGCGCCTTCTATTTGGAGTGTTCCACTATGTTAAATCGAGCTTGCGTGCCAGCTGACAAAGCTACCTTGCAGCGTCTGTCCTGAAAAGAGGTATAGGCACTCTGTGTTGTTCTCGATGTGCCTGTCGGGCAGCTTTGTCTGCTTTATCATTTTCACTGATCATGCAATAACATGGCAGCCATTGGAAGATATTTTCGTGGCGTTTCTGTTTGACGTCGTGGTGAAGTTTGACAATTTCGGATGTGAGGTCTTCGTGAGCTTTAGGTCGGAGAACTGACTGTATGCATTGTAAAGCTGCTATCCAGTCGGAAAACACCGCCCATGTACGAGAACTATATGTGTCAATAAATTCAAGCGTGCTGCGGAGAGCCGTGGGTTCTGCAGCCGTAGACGTCGTTTCATGTGACGTCTTGAATCGCAGTGTTATTCCGCTCATCGGTATAAACACAGCACCGCCAGAACTGGTCGATGTAGTCGATCCATCAGTATATATGTGTACATGTTACTGTATCTCTCGTACAACAGGAGTAAACAGAATTTTTATAGTGCAGACGGTGGTATATCTGACTTTTTCCAATGTCCTGGAATTCTGAGGTGTACTTCAGAATGGCACAAACACCATGGAGGAGACACTGGCCTGGCCACAGGTGTGTGCCCCGATGTGGGCGAGGCACGATATGCACTGACAGTTGTGCTGAATGACGTGAGGGGTCTTTCCCCGCTGAGTGCGCCGAGGTGGTGGCAAAGGGTCCGGGCAATGTGCCTGACATGTGCACGCATTGCCTCGACGCCGATTTGCGTTATGATTAAATAATCTGAGCAATTGTAATAGCTTCAGCCGTTGATGCACTGTGTAGTAATCCGAGGCCTATCCTCAGAGCTTGGGCTTGAATGCTCTGAATTGTACACAAATTGGTTTTCTAGGCATTGGATATAACAGGTAGGCTGTACCGAAGGAACCTAACAAACAACACCCTGTACAGTTGAAACATCGGTTGTGTGGACACCCCCCAGTTCTTTCCTGCAAGGAGCCTGAACAGATCAAACGCAACCAAACGCAACCAAACAGCAACCAAACGCTTTTTCACATGGTTCACGTGACGAGTCCAGGACAGGTCTCTGTCATTCACAACCACCAAGAACCTGTGACGTCTGCTGGGCGATATCATTAGTCCATTGATTGATATGTCGTATGCAGACATTTTGTCGGAGTGGAAGGCGCCAAGACGATAGCATGACGAGAGTAAGATCACTGAGCCGGAATGAGGACGATTGTGTGAGCACGATGGCGTCATATTGGCGCTTTGGCAAGCAATGCATGACAATGATGTGATGACGACACGAGGACAGACGCATGACAAAGCTGGAATCAACATGATACAGTGACAACGAAGGAATTACGACCACGAGCCCGCACCCAGTGGCCCATGCTATCAGACAACGTGGGCTACTGGGACGGGGTAGTAAGCGTGACGACGATATGACGAGAGTAAGATCACGAAGCTCAAATAAGGACGCTGAAATGACCTCGATGGCATCTCGACTAGGAGCACATAGCTAGTCGCCCAAGCAAGTAGACAACTTCAGCCACTGGGTCAGCTTAAGAGGACAGACAGACAGACAGACAGACAGACAGACAGACAGACAGACAGACAGACAGACAGACAGACAGACAGACAGACAGACAGACAGACAGACAGACAGACAGACAGACGGACGGACGGACGGACGGACGGACGGACGGACAGACAGACAGACAGACAGACAGACAGACAGACAGACAGACAGACAGACAGACAGACAGACAGACAGACAGACACAGACAGACAGACGGACATACAGACGGACGGACAGGCGGACGGACGGACAGACAGACAGACAGACAGACAGACAGACAGACAGACAGACAGACAGACAGACAGACACAGACAGACAGACGGACATACAGACGGACGGACAGGCGGACGGACAGACAGACAGACAGACAGACAGACAGACAGACAGACAGACAGACAGACAGACACAGACAGACAGACGGACATACAGACGGACGGACAGGCGGACGGACAGACAGACGGACAGACAGACGGACGGACGGACGGACGGACGGACGGACGGACGGACAGACAGACAGACAGACAGACAGACAGACAGACAGACAGACAGACACAGACAGACAGACGGACATACAGACGGACGGACAGGCGGACGGACAGACAGACGGACAGACAGACGGACGGACGGACGGACGGACGGACGGACGGACGGACGGACGGACGGACAGACAGACAGACAGACAGACAGACAGACAGACAGACAGACAGACAGACAGACACAGACAGACAGACGGACATACAGACGGACGGACAGGCGGACGGACAGACAGACAGACAGACAGACAGACAGACAGACAGACAGATAGACACAGACAGACAGACGGACATACAGACGGACGGACAGGCGGACGGACAGACAGACAGACAGACAGACAGACAGACAGACAGACAGACAGACAGACAGACAGACAGACAGACAGACACAGACAGACAGACGGACATACAGACGGACGGACAGGCGGACGGACAGACAGACGGACAGACAGACGGACGGACAGGCGGACGGACGGACGGACGGACAGACGGACGGACAGACGGACGGACGGACGGACAGACAGACAGACAGACAGACAGACACAGACAGACAGACATTCTCAATATGGCTTAAGTAGACAAAGAATGTGTGTGCATATACCAGGTGTCGCACTTAACTTGAGCCGAACTTAAAAATATACAAATGCCACGTAGTTGGACAGAATGAAGGCAATGCGGTTTGCCGTCACTTGCACATACTCAGACATATTTTGCATTCAGGAGCACTATAATCGGTATCTGAAGATGGTGCGCTTCAAGAACCCCCTCCCCCCCCTCCCCCCGCCAGTACCAGCGCGCGAATTACTTTCTGTCCCAGGGACGTTATACAGTTATCCGTAGAGAGGGGCGTTGGATGTTGCAGCTAGGACATACACATAATAGGTGCTGGATGGCTGCCTGACGCCTAGTAGTCACACGTAGGGCTGTCGGACATTCCCATAAGACGGGAGCAAGTGTTCGTAAACGCCACCAACACCATTCTGCCCAGCAGCGCTGCTTCGCCGCGGGAGAGGCTCGATGGGAGTAATAACTGTAGCTAGAGGTCCAACTGTCCGTGACAGCTGGCGAATGTGTGCTCTGAGAGAGTCGACAGTTACGTGTATCTGGATCATATGATTTCTCGAGATGACAATTGTTGCTCGTCTAGAGGTACACTGAGGAAGCCCGAAAAACGGGCGTAAGACTTCACCTTGCATGCTTCCCATAGCGCGGATGTTCCTTTTTCATGTATTTGACAAGACTGCGAGACTTTAACGCAGGAGTACCAGGAACATTATCCTCTAGAGCTGCAGCCTAAAGGAAGTGGTTTACCGCAAGTTTTCCCGCAGAGAAATTTGAACACCTGAGCAATGCCATATAACTTCTGCAGATAGACGCAGTTGGAGCTCAACGAGAAGTTGCGCTTAATGAGGACAACCAGAAAGCGACGCTTCTTAACATGGGACGCAGGTTGAACAAAGATTTAAATGGAATATAATGACATTTGAGTGCTCGAAAAGCCAACCATTGTGAACTTTTCCGCAGATACAGTGAGGCCCTATTCTCAGACATAAGACGCCGTCATGGTTGGGCCGGCTGAAGCGTGGCCCGCAACTCCGGGCGAGTCACCGCAGAGGTGACTGCAGATGTCATCGGCGTATATTGGGAGGTGAATTGTCCACGGCAAGTACTCATCAAGTCCTAGCACAACGAGGTAGAACAATATGGGGCTCAACACCTCACGCTGCAGCTGACCAGGGCGGTTGTAATGTTCCTATGTAGGCCGGCTTCTGTCGATAAGAAAAAGCCCCTCTCACTCCAATAGTTCCGAATTCATTGATACATCTGGCCACCAACTCCCACAGCCTCAGGTGAGTTGAGTATGGCCTCGTAGGCGGCACTGTTGTATGCGCTTTTGACAACAATAAAACGTGCCATTTATATTTTCTTAGGGTGTTCTTGTTCTTGAATCCAGGTAATGCGGTCAGTAACGTTGTCGATGGGTGAGCGACCTCGACGAAATCCCGCCATGGCGTTCGCAAAGATGTGGAATCGTTTTAACTGCCACTTCAAGCAAACAACTTTACTGACACGGATTGACAGAACAGTCGGACGATATGACGATAAATCAAGTGAAGACTTGTCAGATTTCAAGATGGCGATGAAGCAGCTTGATTTACATTGTTTAGGAATGACGACGTTGTGCCATGACTCTTTGTGATACTTGAGCCGCTCATCACATGCGTCATGTCCACGGAGGCATAGGGCAGCGTACCTGTTGCTATCTGGTACCTGTTGCCATCGGGAAGGCTTCATAGGTGTTCATTGCGCACAATGCGGCTGCGTCCCAATTTTTGAGGAGACGACTATCTTAGCTAGGCATTCCAATGAAAGTACCAGAATTATCATTGAAGCAGCAGCGATTGCCGATGGCGACTCGGTTAGTCAGCCATCAATCGCACTAACAGACAAAGAACTGGTTTGCCTGAGGTCGCACATGCGCTCTCGTTCATCTTAGAAAATTCTTAATGCATTCTCATGTCGGGTTGCTGCTTGTAGAGGGCGCTTTTGTCTTGGTGTTTCAGGGTATATACGTTTGTTTCTGAGAATAAAAATCAGTTTGAAGTCAGCGCTTGTCTACGTCGTCCTTTTTTGTCCTCCGTCTATGTATGCGCTGTAAGTGACGATTGATGCCATCTGGTCCCGGTAATGAACACCTGCACGTCACCAGCGCAGCATTGAGCTTTTCGAGTTAAAATGTGCCGTTGATTTCTGGTACACGGGCCTCAGGTATGTCACTCAGTTGCCTTTTCAGTCACTTTCAATGGAGCACAGTAAATTCCTTAAAAATAAATGCAGCGAAAACCAAATGTATTTTATTTGCGCCGGTGCAAAAGCAAATGAATCGTAGCTTGGATATCTATTATGACAATTCTAAAATTGAGCTTGCGAAACAGGTTATAACACTAGGAGTTGTTTTTAACGAAAATTTAACTTGAGACGCTCATGTTGACCTTGTAGCTAAAAAGTTGGCGAGGGCATATGGAATGATTTGCAGATTGCGACAGGTGATTCCACCGAAACTCAAGTTTCTTCTATATAATGCCTTATTCCTCCCGCATATAAACTACTGTAACCTTGCTTGGGGGACAATATCTCGAACAAACATTCACAAATTACTTGTAATACAGAAAAAAGTTATTCGCCATATCGCAAATGCCCCATACGATTCCCATACGCGGGATTTGTTTCAGTCACTTAATGTCCTTTCTGTCAAGCATGCATACATATTTAACCTGTTCTTAAAATACAAGAGCAGCTTAAAACACACAAATGAGCATTTTCTTCGAATGAGCTGCCTCAAAAAATCCTTGCAGAAGCCGTACAGCGTAAGGCAAAGAGAAATATGGAATTTGCCATTTTCCCTAACCAATAATGGTTTTAACAGGTTACAATATCGTGTACCATTCCTCCTAAATAGCCTTGAAAAGAGGCATATAGACCCGAGGACCATCACTAGAAAGCAATGGAAAGAATATTTAATGGCAAACGACGGTCTTCAACTTTTAAAAAAAAAGAGAAAAGGGGAGGAAAAAATGTAATGTAAACGTTTTCTCTTATTTTGCAGGTCACTTGTTTTCGTATTACCTTTGTATGATTCTTTTGGTCTAAAATGGTCTAAATTGGGCCAGAAATGCGTTTTTTTTTTCCTTTTCCTGTATATGCTTTCAAACATGTTGGCCTGTACGTGGGATGCTATTGTACGCGAATACATTTGTCTTGCTTTTTTTCTGTGAGATGCAACACATGTATGTAAACAATATGTATTTACAATGAGTGTAAAACCTTCGCGCTGCCAGTCAAACAAGGGCAAGAACCTCGTCAAGCTGCTTGTAGCAGCTTTTTTGCTCTTGTCCCAGCATTCTTTTTGTCATACGCGGAAGAATGCTGAATAAAGATTTTTGATTTTGATTCGATTTTTATTTAACCTGTGAGCGGCGTTGGCAGAGAGCCAGAGCAGGGAAGGGCTGGCTTTGATGCGGACGTGAACGTAGGGCCCTAATTATTCCCCATAGGTGTGGCAGCAATATTCGGGGATCAAGTGTGACTGACGTAAGATTTCCATCGCTTTACTTCCAGTTTATCGAGTGGACGCTGCGCTTTCTTTTGTAGGAGTCGTGAAGCGCTCAATTCTAGAACTGAAGAATACTTCTGTCTTTCAATATATTCGAGTTTTGTACAAGGGCATACATTTTTTCTTTGAATTCACACGAAAATTATTCCTTACGAGTACAGCGCTCGTGCGCTGCAGCTTTGAGCGGCACAAGTGGCGTCGCCTGTGACGCGGAGCGGTACTAATTAGTCGGTGCCGAGCGCGAGCGTGTGCGGGCGAAAGCATGGTGGCCTCGAAAGAACGACGCGGAATCGCGGTCAAAAAATAGCGGAACTGTAGTGTTCCGTGTAGGCCCACGAAAACAGCTACAGAAAGCCCCCCAGTCAGCTCCGGAAGATAAAAAATTTTTAAAATTACCTGGGAAGTTTTACGAGAAGGAGCAACGGGAGCGCTGAATCCGGGCCGTATGGCCGGCGAGTTAAACACGCTCTTCATGATATAGTGTCTTCTTTTTCGCTATTATTCAAAATCGTCGCATCCGGCTTGGATGCGATGATGGCCGCAGCCAGATGCACAAGACTTATATGCAGGAAGTATGCGCAGCCTTATTGACAAACAGATCCAGGGCCTCAAATGTTTATACATCCGAGGCTTACATACTTACATGTGCAGCATGCTCCTTCACTGTGCCTTGGGTAATAAACAACAGGTAATAAAAAATGAAAGAGTCAGAGAGGAAATGAAATAACGATCATTTTGCTTAGTTGAAGCCGCACGTGGCAGTCGACGTTTTTCATTTGCGCGACACAACTGCAAACAACGTCCGGAAGGGTCTGCTGCACTCATAATTTCTCTTCTAACGCCGTAAACACGATTGCTGGCGTAAAGATAATTGCCGCGTGGCAAGCTGCTTCTCTTTAAATACTGTTCGACGTTTCATATTCCGCGAAACCCGCAAAGTAATAGGCGCTGTTAATTTAGCACGCCGATTGCTCCCGTACACCTACGTGACATGCAAGCGGGCATAGCGCCTGCAACAAGTCACGACATGATTACGCGCGCGGCCGCTACTGGTGGCGCTGGTTATTCTAGCGCAGCAGCGCCACCATACCAGAAGAGCACATACTAACATCGATCTTAGCCAAAAAACGAAAGCGAAACAGTGATCACGACAGGGACCAAGAATAGGAAAGACACATACGCAGCACTAACTTTAAACTAAGCGTTTTATTGGGTAGCACGTTTCATTTATAAATGACAGCGGATTGATAGTAAAACGAAGGAGACAAACATATAAAGATATAGTACAGAATCCACACGTGTCATCGCTGTAATCACAAGGCACCCAGCCATTTTGAGGCGAGGATCATAGCAACTTTTATTTCTGCGATGAGGCCAAAGATGGAAAGCTCAAACATTCTTATTTTATGTTGTCGATTTCGCATGCGTCAATTATCCTGCACGTCATCCTGCCTTGAGCCCTACTTAGAATGGTCATGTTTTTGTAGACTGGGACGCAGCCGAAATCGTGGAATTGGATTTCTAAATGGCCTGACACCACTTTGTTGACGCTGTACTGGTGTTCTTCAAGTCTCTGATTAAGGCTCCGGCCTGTCCGACCTATGCACGCTCTTCTACATGACAAACGTATAGTACATAACGATGCCTTGAATGAAATCCACGGGTTCTTAACGGTGCGTTATGACACCAATCGAATTTCTCTCCTGTCCCGAATAACCTCTTCCAAAGCCCTTGCAACCTTTCGGAAGCGAAAAAAAAAAACTACGTCCACGCCAGACTTCCTTGCGATCTTTCGCGAATTATACGAAGGATAGCAGCAGCAGCGCAAAAGCCGAAGAAAGAGGCAAAGAAAGCTTCGCTTTATAAAACGCAAGCCTGGCGTGGTGCTTTGCGTACGCAAAGGTCCCTTTGTGTACCCAAACCCGTTTACGTGCGCAAAATCTGAACCTCCCGCTGCAGCTGCTTCAATGATAAGCAACTTTAGCGAATGCTTTAGAAAGAAACAATCTTCGGATCTTCTATTTTCTGTATAAATCTTCTGCTTTTCATTTCTCCACTAATTATTGGACTACTGCAAAGTGCATCCTTTAGAGCTTCGTATGAAGGCAGATATCATTATATATTGAGCAACCGTTCAATCTGTTCCCTATAGCAAAAAATATTGAACGTACCGTTTTGAACATTAATTTTCAAAGAAAGTATAACTTTTCGTGGTTACACACAGGCAGAAGCGCCACCTGTACGGCCAACTAATTCCACAAATGAAAGGACAACTGGGTCCCGTTATGCGCGTGAGCATGTGCCCAGGTAAGTGCACAGGTACATTTGTCGCATATTTAATGCCTACGCCTTTCAGACTGAAATACATGTGAGGCCCATAATGGCTTTCAAACTGATAAGCATGATTTGCTACTTGAGAAGTTTTGAGGCCATCTACTTGTATTATCCTTCTATCCAGCTGTAGCCTCTTACGGCTACCCAATAGGCCAAGTTTCCTAATAGCTTCGACCACTAGGTATGTGCTCGTGGTCATGATGCCCTCATGATCGTTTCATTGCTGTCGTTTCAGCTTTGTCACCTGCCTCTGCTCATTTCGTCGTCATCAGGCTCTACGGCCGACCCAGTGGGCTGATTTGCTCACTAGCTTGGTCAAATAGGTATGTGCTCGTGCGGGCTATGCCGTCGTGGTCATGGCAGCATCATCATTCCAATTTCATCAATCGCCTTTCGTCATGTCGTCGCCTTCACCCGAGGCTCCGTAATATATAATTACAGGCTCCGTAATATAGTCATCATTTTGCCAGTCTCACCATACGCTTTTCGTCATCCCATTGCCTTCATACCATTGTGATGTGATCGTGGTCAAACAGTCGTCCTGCATTTCTGTACGTAGCGTGGTTGTGATGCCGTCGTGGCCTTTCTAGCGACGTCATTCTACTTTGTCATCCAAATCTCGTCATGCTGTCGTCATCGTGCCATTGTCGTCGTGCCGTTGTCTTCATGCTGTCATTTTTGTCCTTGTCATCACTTCAGTAACGTATTCACATTGTCCTCCTGCCTTCGTCATCGTACTTTCTTCGCCGTTGCGTCGACATCGATCCCCCTTCGCCATTCTATCGTAATTATGATGTTGTCATTCATTCCTGATTATGCCGCCGTTTTCATACCGTCGTCTTCATACAGTCGTTACCACGCACCCGTTATCATACCGTTGTCACCACGCCTTCCTCGCCATGCAATCGTCGTCATTGTAGCTTCGTCATCCTGTTGTCGTCATACAGTCGTCGTCACGCTATCACCGTCACTCAATTGTCTTCATGTCAACGTCGTAACGATGTCCTCATCATACCACCGTCATCAGTTAGGAATGATCATCTCAGTGCAATCATGTCGTTGTCGTCATAGTGCCTTTGTGGTCACACCGGCGTCTTCCATAAGCATGTCGGCGGTATATACAGTGGCGTAGCTAGGCCGTCTGGCGCCCTGGGCCCATAGGTCTTCAGTCACCCCCCACCCCCACCCCGGGTGTATTCAGGAAGGCGAGGATATCCGAGGAAAATTTCTGGGGGGGGGGGGGGGGGGGGGGCTTCTGGGAGGGGTTTCAGCGCCAGCCCCGCCGTCTTTGATACCACGCATATCCCTTCACCCCCTCCCCCCTCCTCCAGTTTGGTTTCGTTCCCAGAGATCGCGAATGCAGCAGGTATACACCCTGTTTTATTTTCTGCACCAAATAACGCAGGGTGTAGCACTGATAACTTGTGATAAGTGCATTTGCGCATCTGCTGTCAAACTGTAAGGTTTGGCGGTCATTACAAATGCGGCATCGTAGAAAATGTGACTTACAAGAAACAAAAATATTTTGATAAAGTTTTAATTAGCGATTTTAGAGGCTATATGGCGTTTGCGAAATTGAAGCCCGGCAGTCATATATTGCCCAACAACAAGTTCACAAAAATCTTTGTAGGTACTACGGTGTGAAGCGTTTTGGCTGTGGGCTGCCCTGAACCCAAACGAAAGTTAAATAGCGTGTCAGTGATGCTGATCTCCCCACGCTATTAGAAAACGCCCCCTGCTTCCTTACTGCGCGGGCGCCAGTGCTATGACAATTAGGAGCTGTCTTCATCATGATCCATAAATCTTTTCTTTATTTGGTGCTATTGGCAAACGTGATCATTCGAGCTGCGGTACCGCCACTAGTTTGGGAATGGAATAGAGCACGCTTCGCGTCGATACCTGGCGTCACCACGCAAAAAAAATGCGGGAAAAAGAGAAGACCGCCATAAAAACCGTGCCAGCGAAAGCTTGCGCTACTGTTGGTCTGTATAATAATAATAATATTTGGGGTTTTACGTGCCAAAACCACTTTCTGATTATGAGGCACGCCGTAGTGGAGGACTCCGGAAATTTTGACCACCTGGGGTTCTTTAACGTGCACCTAAATCTAAGCACACGGGTGTTTTCGCATTTCGCCCCCATCGAAATGCGGCCGCCGTGGCCGGGATTCGATCCCGCGACCTCGTGCTCAGCAGCCCAACACCATAGCCACTGAGCAACCACGGCGGGTGGTGTTGGTCTGTATTCGCAATGGATAGGATGGAGGGATCGACGTCACTTGTGCACTATTTCATATTTATTTCGGTACTCCCATACTGGCCGCCCGCAGTGCCAAAGTACAGCAGACTTTAACACCCGAGACGATTTTTTTTAGTTAATATGACTTTGGGTGCTCTATTTGTGGATTGCAATGATAACCCTATAATTTCTAATTAAGCAATTATTTAATATATGTTATTTTAATATAGCGTGGATGGAACGGAAGAGGGACCCAAGATGCCACATCGCTAGACGCTGCCTTACCGCAGATACCCACGAAATATAAAAATGTACCACGGGACATACCCGCTTGCGCCTTGTGATTGCAGCGCTCCTGAACTGTCCGCCTACAAAATAACTGATCATCTAGCAGGGCGCGCTGCCGCTTAAACGGCGACAGGGCAGTGATGAAGGCTTTGGCTGTGCGATTTGCGCCAGCGATGTACTACTTCCATCGCGGCGGTTCATGACAGCGACAAACAGACGCAACGGCAGGACACCCGGTTAAATACTATGTTCGCTTGTGCGCGGAGTACTTGAGAACAGTGCAATCATGACGCTCAAGATGTCACGTGGTGTTTTTTTGTTTTTTTTCTTGCGTGTGTGTATAATTCGTGGGCATCCGCAGTAAGCTGAAAAACACTAATACCTAATATATAGAAAGACAGAAACTGTTTGTTCAGACGTTTCGCAAACCACCCTTCCTAGCTTCATTGCTTCATAAGTTGGTTAATTAATCTTGGTTAATTATCTAACTGAGCAAAATACAAAAAGTTGTGTGACGCACTACATACAAAAGTGAGCAACATGCATTTGGTCGCATCATATTAGAGAGCATCGTCATATTTTTTAACTCCAGCTAAAGTTAGCTGAAACACCCTACTTATACATTGGAAACACATTTCAAAAACTCTAAGCGAGAAATAAGGACATTCTTCAACACGCCTTGCTAAAATGTAATGACGAAAGTGTGCGACCGAAGTACGTCTATCCAAACAGTGGAAAATCTTCATCGATGTATCTCTTGGTAACTATGGAGCTCTTTCAAAGTCCTTAAATATATCAAAGTAAAGTTCCCGCCTGCTTTTGCACGCAGTGCTGTGTGCGCTTAGGTGAAGTGTAGAACTTTGATTGGCATTGCGAGACACCTTCGCGCCTTCCCAAGCGTGTGCGATGCGCACTGCTTGTGATTATCATGATGTATTATGATCACCACTTTGCAGCGCAGCTCATGCCGTGTCACATCGCGAGCATTGAATCCGTCTATGTGGGGCCACGCACCTGCCAGTGTTGTGTACTTTTGTGGTTAGGACCATGCATGGGTGTCACACAAGGCGCAGGAATTTGGGCATGCTGTAATAAAGGTGTCCATTGAAAAAATATGACACTTTCGTTTCTTAGGCTCCTGTAGATGGTCAAAACATTTTACAGTACTGCTCAAGTAAAACTCTTGCTTGGCACTAGTTGGTTCATGCTTGAATTAGTAAAGGGAAGGCGCAGAAGACCAGGACTCAAGAAGAACACAAACGACAGGACCGGCTGCAATTGTAACACTGACCGCGCCACAAAAAAGGACCCACTCATCTGACACTGAAACATGTGTGGTCACACATTCAAACTGAGAAAAAATATATTTACGAGCTTAATTTCCACACTTAGCCCATTCTTGTCATCAATACAAATCACAGCGGTAACTTACCGAAACAATGCCAGATGCAACAAAAATTAGGCATACGGAGGTTATGAAGCACAACAACGTACATCGATCTTACATCGATTACACAACATAACAAGCCTCCAGCCTACGTGCAGTATGTAATCGTTGTTGCCAACCGTAGGGTATCTACCCTACCATATGGTATTTGCGGCAACCGCTGCTTGGCATCGCCGAAAGGCCACCCGAAACACTTTCAATGAAGTGTGCTTATTTTGCCCCGACCTCGCATTTCTTTAATAACCTCAAAATAAATCCTGGGAAACTAAAAAACGCACAAAGCCAGGCAAATCGTGCCCGCTGAAACTAAGACTATGACACTGAACCTAATTCACGTAATATAGTGAATATTTTAGTTGACCTACACTAGAATTTGCACGATAACAGAAAGATGAATCTCGGGCATAATTCTGCACAATCATAAATTACACTTATGTCATAGATACACAATTTTGCGGCTATTTCAAGCAGTATATTTTTGAGCAAGGACTGCACTTGCTAGATAGACGCGTGTGAAGAGGTAGCTTTAGCTCGAGCCAACTCCAATTTCAGCATGCAAAATAGATGTAAAACTTACAAGTTGTCTCAAAGACCATCGATAGACCGATTCGAACCAAATCGCTTGCATGTCAGAAAGAAAGCTTTATTCTACAGCCAGTACAAAGCAGAACCTTCATTTATGGTGCCATAGTTCCTACGAAAGTTACTGAAACTTGGTCAGTTAGAAACTGAAACGCTAAAAATGAAAATTCAGATTTGCCTAACGAATTCATTGCATCACTATAAACCGTGTCTGCAAGGGAATCTTAAGGTGATGAAAGGTGATGCATACATATTAAATTACAATAAATTGACTCCTAAGTGCAAATTTTTGATAGTAGAAAATTATTAACGTGATAGCTTTAAGAGCCCTCTGTCGCAGGAAATCTGCTGTCGGCGTCGGCGGCATTGTCCGTCAGAGAAAAGTCATCCCGAACCACGCAGGTCTACCGCGTGGCGCATAGGCATTGCTAAACTAATTGAATTTCTCAAAATAAAACGTGCTTGAAAATACGTAAAGTATGACTTGCGCACAACCTACAGCCATGATAGCGGCCGCGGACTCTAGGTGTGGATACTAAGGGGACCTGAAGGGTGGGTTGTTGCCTTTAGCCTAATGAAATGAGTTAGACACATGTGCTGACGAACGCTATCGTGTTCCACTCTTGAAGGCGAGGCTTAAGCGCCCTCCAAATATTTCTTGCCGAGTTATCGTGTTGCGTACGAAGTTTCTGACTAAATATCTTCGGCCAACAATCAGTGACAAACAGCAAATATAATTTGTAGGTTTAGAGCAAGAACACAGGACAAGGTAGGACCATAGAAGTCGGACCCATGTAAGATTTCCGACTACAGCGGTGTCACACACGCTTCATAAAGGAAATAAAATGTATGCCTATCATTTACATATGACGAGAGCTCGCTGTACAAATTTCAAACTAACTGATTTGTGACATAGGATGAAACCTACTTACAGTTTCTTGCCTGTGGTTTCCCTCCTGATCCGAAAAGTTTTTCGTTAGATACATTTTTTTTTCGTTCATTATGGTTACCCTCGGTGTGTTTTCCCTCTTTCAATAGAAAGTAAACATTTTATCGGTATATTTATACCCACCGTCATTAAAGCGTAATGAAATGTTTATGAATCTTGCAAAATTCACACTCTGGAAGTAGCGGTAACTTTAATAGCGGTGTATAAGAATGATTGTTTCGCCTTCACAGGTATTCCAAGCGGTGCCGGTTACAGAATGTTGATACTCCGTTAGAACTGTAACTTGAGGCTTTGTTTTAGTGAAAGCTGTCTTCTCTGCAGTTAGTATATTTGATTATTCTCTTTCAATGTGGCACATATAATGAAATACTTTGCAGTGGATGGTGAGCAAAACGATATTCATGTTTCCGTGTATCTAGTGTTCGACGAAATGCCCTGCAGGTGCAAGCCCCCGCCATATTAGCTTTATAACCTTCAATTTTATCTGAGAGCGGCGACGCTGTGTTCAAAGAAGACGAAATACGTAGCACGTACTTTTATTTTTTGCAAAGAGCCTTACAACTGCATTTTCGGGGGGACAACGCATAATCCGTTTCTTGTGCGGCAATGCACACAGGCGGCGACGAAACTTAATTAGGTGCCGGTGTTGCCGACTGCGATGAATATGTTTGAGTCGTAGGGGTGTCATCGTCGTCGGGCAGCGTCGGATGAGCTACCTCATCGCCCTCTCTGGGCGCTGGTGTAATGGTGCAAAATGAGTCCTGTTGCGTCTTACACATGTTCCCTCCATTTAAACCGAACTCTATACTTTCAGGTGCTCCTGCGGTAGATTATACTTTACGGTACTGGGACCAATATGAGCGGTGTGCCATTTATACTACAATATTAAGAAGTAAGTAGAACAACCACATATTTAATTTTTTTCTGGACCAATAAATTAGTAGGTGGCTTGCAGTAGGCGTGCTTTCGCTAGAGAACGCTTCAAAAGGCTATCGTACACTCATAATATTTATGGGACAAACATCAGTTTAGTCAAAATTCTGCGGAAAAAAATGTCAAAAGAGCTTTGCTCAAGCCCATGATTTCATGTACTCATCTTATTGTAGGATGCCTAAGTGCTAAATGCCGCGTTGATACTATCTTTATGAGACATCTTTCGTCTCTGAAAGGCGACAAGCATGCACACTGTTTTGCAATGTAAAGCCCGAGATCAAAATGGATTTCTGACTCACATCTTTGTTAGTCACATTGTTGTATTTACACAGCAGTTCATTTGACTGTGGTATTACTTGCGGCAGGCGCAAAAATGTCGTAATTTCTTTTGAAAAGCGAACCCTCGATTGCGATAGCAAATTAGTGGACAGCTATACGAAGTAAGGATAGTAATTTTACCGGCCGTGTAAACTTGTAAACATGGGCACAATAAGTAAATTAACAAGCATGGTGTCAAGCGAGCACACGCAAAAATGAACAGATTTGACTCGATGACCACGGAAACTCGCTGTCAAAACGCTGGCATGAGGAAACGCGGAAGCAGCAGCGAGCGAAGTGACATGTCTGCCGTCTATAGCTTCAACGAAAAGTGAGCGCCCAGAACACAGCACGCATTAAGCTACAAGTCGCTGAGGCACCTAGACGGCCTAGACTCTGTCCCCAACGCAGATCGCTCTCAACCTACTGCGCGCAGGGGCCCCATGCGCAGTTTCACCCGGAGTACATCACCACCCCCAACCCTCTCTTCCCTCCCCCACTGCCTCGCAACGTTGAGTGTCTCGCAACATTGCGCGTCTCGCGCACGATGCCGGACAAGGTGCGCTTCCTGCCAGCTTTCGTATTTTTCGCGCGGACGAGGTTGAGCCCCTTCGTCGGCTCCCCTCGCACTCCTCCATTCGCACATACAGCGTAGGGCACGCGGCGATGGTGTTGTCGCCCTTTTCACGGAACCTCATGGCGACGGCGACGGCGGAAATGCGCTTGGAATGTCCGTATAGTTGCTCTCGCAATAAAAATGTTGGGAGACGTTCCTATACGTGTTACAAGATATTTTTATCTGCTTAAGTTGAGAGTGAAGCTGTCTCTTTGACTTGTTATTTCTGAGTCGTACGCCCTGCAATATCTCTGCTGGGTAGACAGCGATACTTCTGTTAGATCGCAAAGGCAGAGAGAGAGGGAAGGCAGGGAGGTTAACCAGAGGCGAGTTTTCGGTTTGCTACCCTGCACAGGGGTGAAGGATATAGGGATTGTAAAGACGACAAAGAGCGAGAGGAGAAATAAAGGAAGAAGAAAAAAAAGGAAACAGGTAACAGAAAAACCGTTCCAAACACAGGCGTTCACACAGGCCTGCAGATCTCAAGAAGCGCAGTAGCGCTTGCATGGCGTCCTGATGCGATGTAAAGTCTCGTCGATGTTTCAGAATTCTTCGACAGAGGCTGGTCGTCCAACTGGCTCAGCACGAAGGAAAGCGATTGTCTCTGCACACTGTAGTGCGGGCACCGGCAAAGAACATGAGGAATCGTTACCACGTCGTCGCGATCACCACATGCTGCATTGTGGTCCATCCCTACGCGGAAAGTGTGGGCATCGGTAAACGCGACGCCCAACCATAGCCTACACAAAAGGGTAACGTCTGTTCGTGGAAATCTTGGTAAAAGCCCGAGGCTTAAGGTTGGACCCGTGGTGTAAAAACGGGCGTGCATAAATTGTGGTTCATTCCACTCTGATGTAGGGCATTGGCGTGTAAGTAGGCGGATCATCCTTGTAGTATCCGTCCTAGACAGCGGGATCGATCGGCGGTTGTCTTCTGCATGAGCTGAACGAACAGCTTGATCGGCACGTTCATTGCCGATGATACCACAGTGATTCGTAGCCACTGAAAAATTATTTCGTGTTCTTTCTCAGGCAGTTGGTGGATGACTTCTGTGATTTCAAATACGAACTGTTCATGCGGATTGAAACCGCAAAGCTGACAATAAACACTATAGTGCCGTCTTCGAGTCGCAAAGATCGACCACTTGTGTGTTGATTCGTCATTAATAAAGTGTAGTGCGACTAGAAGCGCTGCGAGTTCTGCTGCCATTGACGTTATTCAGCGAGAACTTTTCAACCTGATAGTGGTGGCTTTCGCTGGAATGACAACAGCTGAGGTAGATAGCACACAGCCGTCAATGTATATGTGGGTGTATGTAATACAGGTACTTCTCATTTAATGGGAGTAAGCTAAGGTATTTTAAGAGCCAGTGATGACATATCTGCTTTTTTTCCGGACGCCAGGTTTGGTTTTTTGTTGAGTGGGGCACCAAGGAGGAGTTGAAGGTCCCGCGGAAGAGGTGAAGCAAGACATGGTATAGCCTCACGAGGTGCGGACACCACTCGGCAGAACGAGGCACGCGGTCTCTCCACAGGTAATGAGGCTAGATGGTGGCAAGGAGTGCGGGCAAAGTGCTTTAAGTGCCTTCTTAGTGCTTCAACTGTGATGTGGGTCTTGATGAGGTGGTCTCTGGCGATTCCAATAGTTGCCGCTGTTGACGCACTTCGAGGAATGCCTAGACAAATCCTGAGCACCTCAGCCTGAAGGCTTCCAATTGTGCGTAGGCTTGTGTTATTGCTTTACTCCATACTTGCAAGCTGTACTTCAAAAAGGTGAGAAAAAGTATGTTATATAGTTGCAGCATAGCGCTCGTGGACATCCCCCAGCTATTTCCAGCGAAGAACATGAGAAGGTGACCGATGCCTGTCAACCGCTTCTTCATGAGATATCTCTCTCAATTATGACACCCGAGATTTTGTAAGACCGTACAAATGGTATCATCTGCCCATTCTATAATACACTGTAGTGCGTCACAGGCTTACGCGTAAATGCCACAAGTGCACATTTATCCGATGAAGTTTCCAGGCCTTGATTACGGAGGTACAGTGCAGTCTGAGTGCCAGCTTTTTGGAGACTTGCGCGCAGCTGTAAGCGGGTCACTCCGGACGCCCAATTAAATATATATGTCGTCCGCGTACATTGACAATTTCACTGTGTTTGGACGATGATCAAGGAGACCAATCAGCATGAAATTAAACAACGTAGGGCTTAGTACGCCACCCTGGGGGACGCCACAGCAGGTGTAAAGTACAGGAGTGTGACCGTCCTCGGTGCTCATAAACAAAGATCGCATAGAAAGATAGCTATGTATCTATCTAAACATCTGACCCCCAAGGCCTACCTCTTCGAGAGCGGTGAGGATGGCTTTATGTGTAACGTTGTCGTACGCCCCTTTGTCGTCGACGAACAAAGAAGCGCGGAGACATTTACAGCCTTTTTGGTGCTGAACGTAGGCAACCCGGTCGACGACGTTATCAATCGATGAGCGGTCACGTTGGAAGCCAGCCATCGCATCCGGGTAGACATCGTGGTATTTCAAGTACCACTCCAGGCGTCCGAAGTTCGTCCTCTCCCTGACTTTGCCCACACAGCTCGCCAATGCAATCAGGCGATACGATGAAAGCTCCAATGGAGACTTGCCAGACCTCAGTAGCAGAACTACACGACTAGTCTTCCAGCTTGAGGGAAGTGTGCCAGTTAGCCAGCTTTCATTATACATTTCAAGCAGAACACATCTCGCCCGTTTACCCAGATGGCACAGAGCTCTGTAAGAAATTCCGTCAGGTCCTGGTGAAGAGGTACGGCTATAGCGTAAAACTATTCCAATATGTTTTTATTCCAATCTCCTGACGTCAAATTTGCGTAACCGCCGAGGCCAGCATCGGACGGTCACCCGCAGGGTTGTCTGGACAGACCAATTAAACACTCTCCTTGTTCATAGGAGGTCACTTTTGTTTGCTCGAAAAACGAATATCATTGCCTACATTGAGCGGCTTGTGTTATCTAATTGGCTCACAAGACGCGAGGAGCACGCTGAAGTGTAGAGGGATCGATGGGGCCGAGCCACTGCACTGGAAATCGATAACCGGATGATGAGGGTGGTGCCGGCGTCTGCGATTGGTCCGCTTTCCGTTACTTAGCTTGCGGTGGCTGGTCGAAAATCGCGGCGACATGCAGCGGAAGGTTAAGAATGACGCTAGAATGGATCCTCAGCAAAGAATAGTTAGCAGAACGAGGTCGTAAACGTGCCGAAAGTGCTTGAAAACGATATATGGCCACGCAAAAGGTTTATTATACGCAAATATACCCATGCTCTCCGGCAGGTGCGAGTAGCCGGTGCCTGAGCGAACGGTGGCAGCCATCTTTTATTCCTTTCAGAACGGGACAGCCGGCGGCTATTCAGAAGAAAATTGAGTTTTGTTCGGTACATTAATGCTTTTTGAACGCATACGCGTCACTTTGACGTGGTGAATTTTTGCGGTTTTCTGACGTCGCGTGACAGGCAGGTGAAGTGGGTGCAGCCCGAAAACTTTTGACCAATAGCCGAGGGCTAATGGCGAAATGGCGTCGAATCAGAAAGAACTATTTTTTTGTTTTGTTGGGCCAAATCATGCATAATCACTGCGTACACGTCATATCAGATCGGGAGCTATCGCGGTTTTTGGGGCGTCGCGTGACAGGCAGGTGAAGTGAGGGTGGTCGAAAAAAGTTTTTGACCAATAGGGGAGGGCTGATTGCAGAATTTGAATAGTTTTACGTTATAGTACCCATGGGCCGCTGTCTTCGGCTACGTGTCTCTATTTTGTTGTTGTTACCTCTCGCGTGTGTGGCCCCTACCTACGATGGGGGATTGGCCAGGAAATGGGTGGATTATTCTCGTTGGCCACGTAGCTCCGCGTGCACTTTTGCACTTCTTCTTTCATATATTGTATTATCTTTATTCGGTCGCTCTTATTTTCCCACTTCTTTTATTCTTTATTTTTTTCCACCAACTCCTCGTGCTTTGTTGTCCTCTTCTTATCTCCTGCTTTTTCTTCGTCTTCTTTTTTACTGGCCCATGACACTGCTGTCATATAATAGCCCGTGTTCACTGTCGGAGGCGAAAGGTAACAAATCTCTCCCTTTTGCGTTGATTTTCGTACTTCCCCAGAGTGTATGACGAGCGTTTAAGTACCCGATGGTAATCCATCGAGCAGGAGATGTTGGCAGGATGTATGGTAATCTTTTGTAATCAAATCTACTTGGTGGTGATAGGTAGGAACCCACAATGGTAGCGGTAAATCGTTTCTTCTTTACTGTTAAGCACACGTATTCGTTATCGTGATGAGGCGGTACAGGCTGAAGAATGTAAGTGAGGTTACGGCAAATAAGCATCATAACCTTGCGCTCTTCACCATTAGTTGGCGACATAAATGATTTCGCCTCCCAGATGATGATCATGATGGGAAGCGAGTGCTTGAGGCGCCGCACATCAATGAACCTCTGGCTAACTTTGATTACAGTGTATTTTGACAGGGTGTGCATAAAATCTTCGTAAAGCTATCGTCTTCCGAAAACCAAGAAATTTGCATAAATTTTTCTCGGCTAAATAAAGTACTGTAACGTAGCTATAGAGCAGGCAAAATTATAATTACAAAATTTACAGAGAAGCCACAGGCAGGATGGCAGAGTAACAACATCCACGAACGTGCTTTTTCAATCATCTTTGCCACGTACCTGCTAAGCGCCTTCAGAATACGGTGATAACCTGGGGTATATGACTCCCGGCGGTCGCAGCACCGTCTTGGCGCTTAAACAAGAGAAGGGTTCTAGTCTGAAACGTACGAATTGAGACGGGGCTCTTGCAAGTCGTAGGAGGGGACTGAAGATACAACGGGGTGATCTGGTGTGTGACCTCGGCAAGCTGACGTAAAACCTTGTAAGGCCCGGAGTAGCGGGGACTAAGTTTCAAAGACAGGACGTACGTGGCGGCAAGGGGTCAAAAGGACCAAGGGGCCTGGTTTTCAGCGAGTTCTTCTGTGGTGGATATCGTAACGGGACTTTTGAGTAAGGTGCGAGGCAGAGAGACGGTTGCGTGCGACGTCACGAGCTGTCTGAGCACCAGCAGCAGCCTCGCTGGCATATTCTGCAGAAGTGTGCGTAGCTGATAGAAGTAATGTCTTAAGGCTGACGTGGGGTGGCGGCCAAACAAGATATAAGAAAGGGAAAGCGGGTATGGTCATCGAGGGACGAAGTGTATGCGAATGTCACACAAGGCAAACTTTCGTCCAAAGAGTGTTGATCGGCTGAAACCTACACGGACAGCATCGTGATGGGCGTGGCTTGAACCGTTCTGTAAGTCCATTAGTCTGCGGGTGGTAGGCGGTGGTTGGCGTGTGAGGTGTGGAACATAAGCGAAGAACATCGTCGACAAGTTGCAAAAGCAAACATCGGCCGCAATCTGTCAGTAGCTGCCGTGGAGCGCCGTGGTAGAGCATGACATCGTGAAGCAGGAAGTCTCCAACGTCACTGGCGCAACTTCTCAGCAGTTCCCGTATGATGGTGTATCGTGTAGCGCAGTTAGTAGCTTGGGCGATCCAGTTGTTCCCCGAAAGAGATGTCGGAAATAGTTAAAAAGAACAAGGTCAGTGTGGTATAACGTACTAGTTGGAATGTCTATAGGCTGAAGTTGGCTGGTAGGCAGCAAAGAGGAACGCTTGCGTCGTTGTCAGGCGTTTAAAATTGATATGGCATACTGGAGCATAGCGCCGGACTCGTAAAGGACATCAGAGCTACATTCTTGAAGCTTCAGCGCCAAGCGATCAAATTGTCCAGTCAGGTCTTTTAGGGACAAGTGTCAGCCCTGCGCATAGTGGTTCATGATGACCGAAGAGGTGCGGCCAAACAAGTACGGTCAAAATTTTGTGACTGTGCAAACTAGAGCAAGGCAATCGCGTTCAGTGATTGTGAACTTGCGCACTGAAGGGGAGATGAAGCGACTAGTGTTGGCGATGACGCGGTCTTGGCCATCTTGCCGCTGTGCTAAAACAGCGCCGATTCTATGTAGACTGGCGTTAGTTCGAACTCCTGTAATCACTGAGGGGTCAAAACTCAAAGATGGGAGGAGTAGTAAGCAATCTGGTGAGCGTGCGGAATGCATCAGCCTATTCAGGAGTCCGTGAACATGTCATTTCATTCCTCGGAGTCACATCTACCGGGATAATTTGCGCGCGCGAGCTAATGTTCAAGATGGGCAGTGACACTGTGTTATTAGGGATGGTAACGAGGGTGCCGGAAAAGCCAATATTTTGGGCTGATAGAGCATGCTACATTGGACACAACTAACAATCTCCATCCTAAATGGAAGGCACGGGACATCAAGTTCCCGTACATAACGGCTTGAAGTAGTACCTCTATAGAATTATGAAGGTTCGTATTTTCCCGCACACCTCCGCGTGCCACGGAAGTGAGGATGGCAGACGCCGTCTTCGCCTCTTACCACACGGGTACTAAACGGCTTTCCTGGCGGTGGCGTAAACCTCTTCACAACTAGTTGCAAACGTAACCGTCACGTGGCCGCGGAGCCTCGTGCCTATTGGACCGAGCAAGAAACAAGACGGTGCTGTAAAAATCGGCGCGGCTGGCAACCGCCGGCAACAGGAGAAGTCTGTGAGCCATGACCAAAGAAGGACATCAGGTAAAGATCGCAATCCTATCCTCTGTCACACCCTGCCGTTCTTCGCCAAACGATCGACCCCGGCAGACGTCACGGGCATAGCTAGCCTGCTTCCAAGTGAATCCTCTGGAGCAATAAATGTTGTTTTGTTTGTTATTCCCTGTGATGTGTTGTTCTTCTGCTTATCCTGGTACCGCCAAAGCCCGGCCGTACAGCTTGAGCAAAAGGGAGTTGGCCGTCAAGCCTAAGCCTTACGTACAAAGGCGGCTTGAGAGAACCCTAGGCGTAACAGTCGCACGTGATCGACACAGCACAAATGCGCTTGACGTGTGGACGGAGCCTCAAAGTGAAGAGGTAGGTCCAGCTGTAGTACACCACTTCCGCAATCAAACAGCACCAACGGAATGGGCTAGAAAGAGCACAGCAAGTAGT